>NW_005363247.1:2062684-2073647 GCF_000412655.1 Myotis brandtii
AGAAAAAGGTTTCCAGAGGATAGGGAACTGTTGAATCATGAACTAGGCAGATACTCCAAAAGTTGTGGAGTTACATATTCAGCGTGGGTGTGGACTTTCACAAATGCACAGAAATGTGTTCAGTTGGCTCTTACTTTGAAACAAGCCAGGCTTCTTTTGGGTCCTATAAAATGTGCAAATACCTCTTGGTCCAGGTAATCCCAAAGTTCATGCTATGAACTTGGCATGCACACACGGTCTTGTTAACATACCTCCTAATATTTGGAGAAGCATCTGCCAATAAATAATAAAATAGTGTTATCTACTTGAAGGAAGCAGAGGTCACTGAAAAGTTAGGGAAGCTTCATAGATCATGTGAAACTTAAACCCAACTCTGAAAGGTGTATAGAGTTTAGATGTACGGAGAAGGGGGAGACGAGTTAGAGTGAAGGGTAGCCTTATTTCCTGAAAAACAGTGTAAATAGGCAGAGCATAGCCAGAAAAAAAAAATGAATTGGTACGATCAGCTCTATTTTATGGAGACTTGAAAATTTTTTGGAAGTTAGTTTGTAATAGATTGTGCAGAATTGTGACAATGACTGCATTGCTATTCAATAAATCCATTTTGTTTTGCTCCCGGGTGCATTTTCCAAACTCTTTTACAACTCTTTTGGCTATATGACTGATTCTGGCCAATGGAATGTGGATGGGAGGCCTGACTCATAAAAACCTCCTGTGTAATCCTCCACTTTTTCTTTTTCCCTTTTGCTGATTTGACTTCGTGTCCGAGTAGAAAATCGCAGTACCTCCACCTGTCTGTGTTCCTAAGAGACTACATGGAACAGGGGCCCTTCCCTACTTTCAACTAAAACTTACATGAGTGAAAAGTACATTTCTATTGGGATAAACCACTGAAAGGTTTGTTATAGGAGCTTGCTAGTACAAGAGTCTAATGGTCCAGGCTAAGGTGTTTGACCTTTATCTCATAAAAGTAACAAGGCTTTTGAGTAAAAAACCAGCATGATGAAATAAATGTTTTAATAAGATCAGTGAGACATAAGGAACAGGACAGCTAGGAACAGAGAGAAACTGTATGTAGCCTGAGTTACTAGAGAGAAGCTAATTATTTAGAAGCCAAGACAAAAGATAACCAAAGGGATCAAATCACAGAAGGATAAAGGAAGAGAGAGTTCCATGTAATGGATTTCAAAGTTACTAAAAATCTCAGCAATTACAAAGGCCAAATCTTAAGAAAAAAAACAATGAATTTGATGATGTAGTGACTGGATGTATACTTTGAAATGGAAGAAAAAAAAAACATATTGCAGGGTTAAAGAGGAAATATATAGATCTGTCAAAAAAAATTATTTTGTCTATCTTAAAAAAACTGCTAATTTTGAAATAATATTTATATTTTGTAAAACCTCGGATTGATTAATATTCATACTGACTCTGTATGGTTTCATCTATGACAGCATTAGACAATATAATGAATTCCTCTTTAGTCTCGTTCTCCCTTAGTCCATGATAACGAACACTAATGGATCATAGTCCTCCTTTTCTCACTGAGATGACCTTGCCCTTCTTCTCAGCAACATGCTTGGAGTAGCAATTCCCAATTCATTAGAGTGGGCAATTGAACTAATACTTTTTTTCTCTGTGTGTTTTACATAATCTTAGGCAATTTGCCTGTTTGAAGGTTGTAGAAGGAAGACTGAAGAGGAGTAATACAAATACTACTTAGCTCTACATGACCGGGTTGTGTTAGAAGTTTCTCAGATCCACAGCAATGAAACTTTATTATAATTCTTCACTCATTTCTTGTCCATCAGACCATTTTCTTACATCAATTTTCTCCTCAATTGGTATCATTATTATTCCATTGTCTTTCAATATTATGCTTAAGGGTCACTCAGTTCTTTATGATTGTCATTACTTTATTTAATGATAACCTTTACATAGAAACTTTTCCTCGAAGAATTCTTAAGCATGTCATACTTCATGTAGCTCAGTAGATTAAAGGAAAACTATTTGAACTCCTCTGTCATATTTTTTGCCTCTCAGGGGTTTTTCTATCTGGGATGTAGTTTGAACTGTGGGCTCCATGCCAGCTGGAAGCCAGGCTGATTTCTGTGAGTGGAGCCACAGCCCTTATAAGTTAGTGTAGCATTACAGTGGTTTTCTGTTTCCCATTAAGCATTTAAGAAGAAGCACTCAAATGTGATCTGCGTTTTGTAACATAAGTTCTGTAAAACATGGGTAGCTCCAGCACCAGCCATAGCAAGATGGGAAGCACAATTAAATGGTATTTTTTTCAGAGGAATAGATCTGTCTGAAATTTTAACAAGATAACTACCTCGGTCCCTATTTAAAAGCTTATATACCATGAGAGAAAGACATAGGCTGCCATTATCATCATCTATTAAAGCTATAGTAACAATTATTTTTCACAAATTAACAATTGGCCACTGGTTGGAAAAGATTAAAGGATAAAATAGAAAACCTGAAAGCTTACCCAGCAAGAATCATTATGACAAGAACATTCTTAGGGCTCAATATATATGTATACTTATTGCCTGAATTTTAATTGAGCCAAGAAATCAGAAAATTATTGAATGGGATGGGATGACATGAAGTTATTTAAAGGCTGAATAGGAGACAGAACTTAACATTTCTTGTATTGATAATTGGTCATTTTAGTTAAATTATATTGACAAAATAAGACAATAATAACGTAGCTAATGTTTATTGAGTGTCTATGTCAAGTACTGTTTGCTGTAATTGTATTCCATGTATTATCTCATAGACTCTTTGAAGAAAGAATCAGTTTATCTTAGAAAAATCATTAGACTTTCTCAAAATAAAATATTTTTATAAGAACATGTATGCTTAATAATATGCATAGATATTTAAGATTATTGCCTCTCACTTAAACATAACCCTAAATTATCCTAAATTCCTTGTTCTAGCTCATCGAAATCACTGGGCTCTTATAATTCTTCACTGTGTCATTACTTTCTATCAACTATGCTCATTTTCTCTTCGTGTGTTTATGTGTGTATATGTGTGTGTGTATGTGTGTCTTACATACTAAATGTGGGAGTTAAGAAAACACAGTTGCCTAAAAAAATCTTCTTAAAAAATTAAGTTACTTATTTCATCATCAAGAGAAATCTTACATGAGTTTTAGAGGTTTTTCTTGATTATTTATACATATATATGTATTTATTATTTGAAAAATAAACATTAAGAACATAGACTTTAAACATTAAAAACATGGAGAGCATTATGCTAAGTGAAATAATCCAGTCGGAGAAAAATAAATATCACATGATCTCATTCATTTGTGGAATATAATGAACAACATAAACTGATGAACAAAAATAGATCTAGAGACAGAGAAGCATCGAACAGACCATCAAACCTCAGAGGGAAGGCAGGGGAGGGAGAGGGTAAGGGGGTGAAATCAACCAAAGGACTTGTATGCATGCATATAAGTCTAACCAATAGACGCAGACACTAAGGGGGATGAGGGCATGAGTGGGAGAGTGGGAGGGGCAATGGGGGGGATAAGGACACATATGTAATACCTTAATCAATAAATTAAAAAAAAAGATAAATAACATTTTAATGTGATGTTTTTAAAAATAAATATATTTATGATGAACAAATAAAAAAAGTAAAATAAATAGGTATACAGGTTTTGTTAAATTATTTTTTTGGAGCTGGATTTTTATCTTCTATATATTAAAGAAGTAATATGCAACACACAAGATGGCTGCCCCATGTGGTCAAAGATGGCCGCCCCCATGTCGACACAAGATGGCCTGCAGGGGAGGGCAGTTGTGGGTGATCAGGCCTGCAGGAGAGGGCAGCTGGGGGGGACTGGGCTGGCAGAGGAGGGCAGTTGGGAAGGACCCAGGACTGCAGGAGAGGGCAGTTGGCGGGGGGACCAGGCCTGCAGGGGAGGGCAGTTGGGGGTGACCAGACCGGCAGGGGAGGGCAGTTAGGGGTGACCAGGCTGGCAGGGGAGGGCAGTTAGGGGTGACCAGGCTGGCAGGGGAGGAGAGTTAGGGGCGATCAAGCAGACAGAGGCAGTTGGGGGCAAGATCAGGCTGGCAGGGGAGGGCAGTTCCCGTTTAGGTGTGATCCCACCGGGATGGGGCCTAAACGGGCAGTCGGACATCCCTCGAAGGGTCCCAGATTGGAGAGGGTGCAGGCTGGGCTGAGTGACACACACACACACACACACACACACACACACACACACACCCTGTGAACGAATTTCATGCACCGGGCCTCTAGTATATTAAGAAAAGCAGAAAAGTCTGAATTTTTAATATAACATCTATTGTTTGTACTTTTACATATTTTCATTTTTAAGAATTGCAACTCCTCTTATTTTTTGGTGCTGCATTTCATATAGATTTGTCTCCTGGAATTAGTGGAAATTATATTTTTATGGCATTTTCATGCACATAGATACTTTTTATTCTGTTTTATAAAAACACTAGAAGCCTGATGCACAAAATTTGAGCAAGAGTAGGCCTTCCTTCCCCCGGCTGCCGGCACCGGCTTCCCTCTGGCACCCAGGAACTGGGCTTCCTTCCTCCAGCTACTGGCAGGCACCCAGGACCCAGGCTTCGCTTGCAGCTCCAGCTTCATCTGGAAGGTCGTCCGGAAGGATGCTGGTCTAATTAGTATATTACGCTTTTATTATTATAGATAGCTATATGATTTGCTTAGTTAACTAATTGTTGAATGACTTACATGTTCTTAATGACTGTGTATATACACACACACACACACACACACACACACACACACACTAACAATTGCCTAGGTGGTGTCACACCCTCACATTGTCACAGATGGCCGTCACAAGATGGCCACGTGCACAGCAGAGGCGGGGCCCAGAGGTCGCTCTGCATGGTGAGGCCTGGGGGTCCCGTGGCTCTGCAAGGCACAGAGGAGGCCAGACCCTGCGGGATTGGGCCTAAACCGGCAGTTGGACATCCCCTGAGGGGTCCCAGATTGGAGAAGGTGCAGGGGTGCAGGCTGGGCTGAGGGACAACCCCCCTCCATGCACAAATTTCATGCACCAGGCCTCTAGTGCTCTAGTGTGTGGAGATGTATATATATATATGTTCCTGGAGGAGTTGGTCTTAAAATAATGTTGAAATGACATATTAACCTCAAGAAAGTAACATTGTGTTTTAAATGTATGAATAATTCTGAATGTGAGGTACATTCATGAATGCAGTGCTGAATTTCAAGTTTCTAGGCAGTGTTTGAGAGGGCAAGGAAGATCAATTCCCAACTCCACTGTCACTACCATAGTCCAAGCTGAAGAAGAGCTTTTATTTCTGGGAAATTGCAACTTTTCATTCTAACCTGGCTTATATAAATATGGATTCATATATTCCATGGGAATCAGATCTTCCAAATAGATTTTACATTATTCCACAACCATGGTGAACTCCCTCCTTATGAGGGTCAAGTATAGCAAAGATGGTCTGAGTACTAACTTCCTAATTATGCTACATTGCCTTAAGGAATTCGGTAACATAGACCACTGTTTCTCAAACTTTAATATGTATATGGATCACTGGTAGAACTTGTTAAATGCAAATTCTGATGCAGTAAGTCAAGGATGGGATCTGAGATTCTGCATTTCTAGCAAGTTTCTAGTCAATCCTAATAACACTGCACCATTTTTCCCACTTTGAGTATCAAGGTCCTAGAAAATGATTTTAAAAAAAAAGGAAGAATTGGCCTTAATTTACTCTTGCTCAGTAGTGGTCAGCATACCTGACTCTAATTTCCATCGATTCTAGATTTTTAGTTCCTGGTAACCATTCTGATGTCCCTACTCAGGGCCCTCACACATGCTCTCTGAAAAGCAAAACAAAACACATTACGTTTCCACTTATTACCGAGCTCATGCCCAAACTTGCATCTCATCTAAAGATATTTTCCTCAGGGAAAATGTTTATTTCCTTCCAGCCTGAGCTAGGGAACCCCAGAGCATACCATCATCATCTTTAATAATAATAATTTCACTTGGATAGACTTTGGCAATGTCTGCCTTTCCCATTAGATGGGAAGGTCCATGATATGATGAGGTCCTTGACACCAGAGCTTATATGCATCCTCAGAACTTCTTTCAGGCTCTGGAAAGCAAGGCCCTGGCCCAACTGTAAACTCAGAAGATCTACCTTTGGATTGTCTTCCTTGGTATTTACTAAGTCCCCCTCTGCTATCTGGCCCCTGCCCAGACCCAAGCCTAAACTGGAATGTGAATGGGCCTTGTCCCTGTTTCACCTCTTTGGGGACTCTCCAAACCTATTCAGCCCTTTCTGCCTTAGTCACCCCCTTGCTGGAGTAGCTTGGGAACTTGTATGTAGGAGGACTTCCTGGGGCCCCTGGAGGGAGGCCTGACAAATGGATCACCCCCACTGGCCAGATTAGAATGTCTTTTTCAGGGTTTGGTGATTTGGGACTGCTGACTTAGGGTGATTCGAGTTGTTTATATAGATAGAGGCCTGCAAATATTTTTATTGAGATCCTGAACATCCTAAAAGTGGTTCTGTCCACTTTGATCACTTTATATATATTAGGTAACTCAAAATGAAATGAACAACCTATAAATTTGACAATCAAATGAAATCTAAATGCTATTAAAAATAGAGAGGGGACAAAAGGTAACTCTCACCTTGTAGTTTTGGACATGATCTTGGACTCTCACGGTTCTCCTGACCACCAGGTGAGATAAGCAAAGTCATGATCCAGATCACAAATATAGCCAACTCGTAAGGTACGTTTTTTCAGGTGGCACTTTCAGTTTTGACCACAAAGGAACCCAGCCTCATATTTCTCTGGGGGTTTCATCATTTTCTTCACTCTTTTCCTGTTGCACTGATACCACAATGTGTGCGCCATATGTGAAAGCAAAGTTAAATCACAAGCTGCCTTTTCCCTCCAGAAGTCTGCATTTACCATATTCAGCTATAACTGTGATATTAGAAGGTAAAACTACATGAGTAATACAATCTGACATGCTGAAGCATAATTGGGTGCAAAACAAATATTTTGTTCCTGAAAATGACACCTAAAAACATCATTCTTAACCACTAAGTTATGCCACTAACATTATTTTGGAAATCCTTCCACTATTAATCTAGCGTTAAACTGTGTGCCCGCCTTTCCTCTTCCAGTGCAGCAGGATTCAAGACCAAAAGAACACTGTCAAGGTTGGGATCACCTTTATAACAAGGAGGCTGTTGAAAGACAAAGCACGTCATTTGGAAGCCTCACAGTTAGAAAATAGGACTGAAAGCACTTCAGCCTAGCAACAGGTCCATCTGGACGCCGGGGCCAGCTGTGCCATTTGCCCATTAAACAACCTTGGATAGGCCCGGCAAGCCAATTTACCAGGCCTCGGTTTCCTCATTTAAAATTAAGGCTAGACTAAGTTATTGGAAGGCTACTTTCTGTTCCAAAATCTATGAGGAAAAAACCCTTCGGATAAATCACTTTGCTCTTCTGTAGGCTCAGCCTCTCAAGACTATAGTCCCAGAGAAAAAGCAAGAGTTGGGTGGCCAATTAATATCACATTTCTCTGTGGCCCCATCTTTCCACAAGGTGTTTTTACTTTGGAGGACATTGAACTAGGGATTCAAATGAACTGGTTGAACTTAGATATGGGTCTAAACCAGGGGTGGGCAAACTTTTTGACTCGAGGGCCACAATGGGTTCTTAAACTGGACCGGAGGGCCGGAACAAAAGCATGGATGGAGTGTTTGTGTGAACTAATATAAATTCAAAGTAAACATCATTACATAAAAGGGTATGGTCTTTTTTTTTTTAGTTTTATTCATTTCAAACGGGCCGGATCCGGCCCGCGGGCCATAGTTTGCCCATGGCTGGTCTAAACATTGGAAAATTAGCTTATTTGACATTTCTGGTCTGTGATTTACAACTTACTGCACCTTTTGTTCCTAGATATTGTTTCAAAGATTAGGAAGACATCTAAGGTTTCTCTTTCTCTTTGATTTTCATTACTGTCATTCCAGTTCAAGTCACCATCATCATCACCCTGGAGTTCTGATATTGCTTCTGTGGTTCTTGCTATGCAACTCTTGTCCCCCCTTACTCAGCACTCGTTCTTCAGATGGGAATTAGAAGGATTCAGCTGTATTTTCTCTCAGCCCCCTTTGGATGTAATGGATGCCCTTCTCCCTCTAGCTCTGTGCCCCAGGGTGCCAACTTCTGTTGACTGCATTAGATGGGCTTCCCTACCCCTTGGCTTCTATTGGGAGTGGTCAGTTGGGGAGGCCCTGGTAGGAGATCAGCAGTGGGGAGGGGATGAGAAAGTGGTTGGGGTATTTGTTGCCCAGGCTCCCTCCTCTCCTGGGGACTGTTTGGCAGGGTCAGGGAACCTATGCATTTAGCCCAGCTCCTATTGTGTGGCCCTCTCCTACAGCTCTTTCCAAGTTCTTGGAATGCACCCTTTTTCCTTACTTCTTCAGTCCCAGGATGATAATATTTCCCCACCATTGCTAACTTCAAAACACATCTCTTTCTCCCTTCCCCACCTCCTTTAATCCTGTTGTTTAATAGTCCCTTTATTAAATTATCTTTAATTAAACCATCTGAATGTATCATCTACTTTCTGCCATGTCTTTGACTGGTATAAGAGAGCTAATTCACATACCATAAAATTCACCACTTTAAAGTGTACAAATTAGTGGGTTTTGGTATATTCAAGAGGCTGTACATCCATTACTATCTAATTTTAGAACATCCTCATCATCATAAAAGGAAAACTTGCATCCATCAATAGGCACCCTTTATCCCCATCCCACCACTTCCAGCATTTACTAACCTACTTTCTACCTCTATTTGGATAGTTCATATACTAGTAAATGAGACCATACAGTATGTCACCTTTTTGTCTGATTTATTTTTCCATTAAGCACCATGTTTCAAGGTTCATCTCTGTTGTAGCATGTATCAGTACCTCATTTGTTTTTATGATCTAATGATGTTCCATTGAATGAATATACCACATGTTGTTAATCTATGCACCCTTATTACACATCGGTTCTTATATGTTGTCTACTTTTTTCATTAAAGCCCTAACATATTAATCATAGTTATTTTAAATTCCTTATCTAATAATTACAACATGTGTGCATCATTCTGAATCTGGAACTGATGCTTGCTATGTCTCTTTAGACAGTGTTTTTCCTTGTCTTTTTGTTGAAAACCATGATATATTGGGTAATAGAAACAGGTAAATAGGACTTCAATGTGAAGATTTATCCTAACCTGGCTAAGAGTTGGTCTTGTTTATGTTGGCTGTAATGCAGGTGCCTGCAGCTTCACATTCCTCCAGTGTACTTATTTTATTCACCCTTTGCCTTTGGGCTTCTCTAAGTACTCCTCAGAAAGACTGAGCATCTTACAGTTCTTTCAGTGTAACCCTGTTGATGTAGTAAGACATGGAGGAAGGGAAGACTTCTATAATGTTATAATTAAAGCTGAATCTTTTAGTCAGCCTGTGTTTTAGGCTGTGAACACTTTCCAAGTGTTTTTCCAGTGGTATGGCTTTCCCCCCTGCTCCTATCCCTGTCTGACTACAGCATTCCTAATCTATATCCTTAAATCTCTGATTCCTGTTTCCTGTTTTTTGTTTTTGTTTTCTTAGGCAGAACTGAAGACTGGAGAGTGCTGGAGTTGAAAGAATCCCCTTCCCTCCTCTGGGATGAGCTACAAACTCCCTGGATTGTAGGCCTTTGTTATGGAGAGAGGTCTGGATGTGTTTCACAATGATTATTCTTTTCCTCTTATTGCCAGAGCCCTGAGGAATGTTTCTTGGATCCCCACAGTGAGAATCTGGTGAGGTTCCTGGAGGTAAAACCACAAAAGAGTGGGGTCCCCAAAGACTGTGGCCCCTTGGAGTTTCTCATTTTCACACTAGTCCACTCAGCCTCCAGCAATTTGTCAAAATTACTATTTAAGTGTTTCTACCAGTTTATGGCTCCAGTGGCTTCTGCTCCAGGCAGGCAGGTCTTGCTGTGACTCTGAACTTGCCTGTCTCTCTGGATTTCTGGGTGGCAGTCTGCCCTGCCACCTCAGCCCTCTGTGATCCAAGAACCATTGCTTTTCAGTTTATTCAGCTTTTTATTGTTACAAGGACATGAGTAATGACTTCTCTGGAGGAAGAACAAACTTTCCTCTACACTCAAGGGTCTTCTGGCTTTTCTAATAATTAAATAGACTGGAGATTAACAAGAAAAAATAATCAAATTTAATACATACGTATGTGCGGGAACCCCCCACACATGAGAGAGTCAGAGACTCTACATACATGAGAGGTTCAGGGATAGCAAGGGGAATGAAATATAGAAGACCTCCTGAGGTAGGGATGAGACAATGCACCTTGGGGGCTTCAAAAGCTCATTGAGGGATAAGAACAGCAGACATTCAGTAAACAGAAGCTTGCCCTGCTGGGTAGATAGGTCAAAAGTTATCCCTGATAATCTCTTATGGGCAAGGTTAAAGAGAAGGACTGAAATTTCTCTCGAACCTGAAGCTAAAATTAACTTTATTTTAAAGTAATCTGCATCCCACTGAGACACATCTTGGGGTGGCTTGTTCTGAACCCCCATACTTCCAAGCTCCTTACATGTCTGAGTTGAAACTAGAAGTCTTGCATGTATTTTTGAATCCTGAAATATACAATATTGATGAACCTTGAAAAAAATAAAGGATAGACCATAAAGAGGAATGAGGAAATATTTTATAGCTTAAATATGAAACTACATGTAACAAACTAGATGGAAATTTACTCGTTTTCCAAAATTCAGATAAGCCATACTTGCAATGTGGGTAATCAATGGCTTTCTCTATCTTCTTCCCATTCATGTAAGATACCACTTTGATGTCCATTTGACAATAAATAAATAAATTATATATA
>NW_005363247.1:2073660-2097772 GCF_000412655.1 Myotis brandtii
AGTGGCATAACATTCAGTGATTCAGAAAGTTTTGTCATGGGATTTGTTTTACTATAGATATTATTATTTTGTATGTAAAACAGTATTCAAGAGACCACAATGATCCCAGTTTCACTGAAAATTCACATGTTGATGCAAACCGTATGTTCTCGCAGTGACTGCCTTTTAGTACATCAAGCACTAGTGAACATCATTAGATCAAATGACGGTAAGAGGTCTTAAGTGGAATGATTTTGATCTGCTCTACACATTTCCCACTGGATTTTTGTCCACATTACATAATCACTGTACATTTGGCACAGTATGATGCCTTGAAAGAGCTTCAAGATTAAGGAAGCATGAAGACAGAATTGGCCATAAAATCAGAGAGGAGTACTAGAAATATATATGCTGCAAAAAACTAAAACCTTCTTTCCTCCTTCAATGTAAACTAAGAGCTCATGCTGAGCCAAAGCTTTATGATTAAGGACTCAACTTAGATAAGCCTTGAACGCTATTTCACATTGTTTTTCTTCCAACTTGGGTGGGCATTAGTATTAAAAAATGCATTTAGTAAAGAATGATAAAATTCTTAATCCTATACGGAAAAATTGTCCTATTTACTCTAGGATGGCCAATAAGCATGGATATAAAAAAATCACCTGTCATTAAGCATATAACAGGTTTAATATGAGAGCATTCTGCTTTAAGGAACATACCAAGAACCATCCTTGTTTTTAAATTTCGCACCCTCCACCCCCATTTGTCATTACTGCAGAGGGATTACTGTAGGGAGGACATTCTTCCTAGAAAGATCATTGTTTTCACTGTGGAAAACACTTGATGCTCTGTCTAGAGTGCCCTAAACTATAAAATAAAGAGCTATTTTAAAATGGTTAAATTCCATACGTGGGGGGTTGGGGAACCAGTTCTCACATTATATTGTTGAATACTCTCACAGGGACTGGCACCATTGGGAAATGTTCTCAGTGGTGACTTCTTTTGAAAACTATGTTGTAACAACTGGGAGCTGTTTGTGGGCTAAGCCTTGGAATTAGTGTTCCAGACCCTCCTATAGTTCAGTCTAGCCATTTCCATATCCTGTCTGAATTGGTAATGCCTTTTTACATATCTGAATGTCACAAAACTCAGTGAATTAGAGCACAGGGACTGTAAATGTGTCCAGTTCGGGCTTTGTAACAGTCTTTAAATATCTATCCTGATAGAATAAAGAATTAGAGCTATTGGGTGATATTGACAGGTGAGCATTTAAAATTTACTTTCTAAAAAGGTGGCATACAAGGTTCAAAATACAAATTATAAAAATGTGAAATATGCAAAATTTTAATCCCGTGCATTTCCTAACCACTTAGCCCACTATTTTTTTGTATACTTCCCCAGGTGTGTGTGTATGTGTGTGTGAGTGTGAGTGAGTGTGTGTGTGTGTATGTGTGAGTGTGTGTGTGTGTGTGTGAATACAAATTCAAGATGTAAATACATGTTACAAATGTAATTATATCTTTACTGAGCAATCATATTTCTGGAAATTTGTCCTACAGACATATATGTGCACATTAACATGAAAGTGTACAAGGTTATTTATTGTGGCATTGATTGCTGTAACAAAAGACCGGCATAAAACAATTTCCATCAATAAGACACAAGCTAAATACATTATGGTACATTCATACAGTGCAATTATAGGCATTTGTGGGGGGTGGGAGGGGGGAAGGAGAAACATTCTACATACTGAAGTGCTGAAATGGAAATATTACATAGGTATAATTGTTACACCTGAAAAAATATTACAAAACAGTATGTCTAGATGCTAACTTTTATGTTTAAAGGAAGAGGAAATTAGAAAGTTTTTTTTTTTAATGAAAATCAACTTTTAAAAGTAGATTGTTTACACATAAAATTCAAAGCAGAAACAATACTAATATTTAATTTATCTTCAAGGGTAGTAGAAAGAAAAACATAAAGTCTTAAATTTATGGATCTCAAGTGGATAATTTTACTGAATTCCAGTTCCAACTAATGCAATAGTGAAAAATTGGGAACAAAATTAGAAAAATGGTAAATAAATTATGGTATATCTACATAATGCAATATAATTCATTAAAGTGAGATTTACAGCATTGGAAAATGCTTTTTAAAATATGTATTTCACATAAAGAAAAATGTAGGCTAAGCATTGTCTAATAAATTAGTATGATTAATGCATTTGTTAGAGAGTAGCAAAAAATACACAAGAAGGCTAACAGCAATCATCTTTGAATATGGAATTATGGGTGATTTTGCTTTCTTAATTAAACTATTTTCTGAAATTTCAATGCTGATTTCCTATTGCTGAAAAGATGAAAACATAAAGTTTATTTTAAAAGGTGATTGAAATCTTTCTGGGAGATGGTAATTGAAGAAAATACCTCAAACTTGGTGTCTTTGTTAGTTAAGGGGAGAGAAATATAAATCATTCTTGGCATGAAAGGTGACTCATTCACCCCTCCTTTTCTTCATTTTCTTTCTGAGATCAAACAATTTGAGTTTAAATAGGTAGCTGAGTTAGACAAGTAGTTGACTTGTCAGTATTGTGGTAGATAAAATATTTCTGGCTATTATCCAACAAAAATGTTTTAGTAATATTCTATAATATACCTTATAAAATATAATAAAATATTTTTTGATTCTATTAATATTAATTATTCAAGGATGTGTTCAATCTTCCATTAAATAAGGCAGTCAGAGAAAGATAAGTATATGATCTCACTCATATGTAGAATCTAATGGATAAAATAAACTGATGAACAAAGTAGATGCAGAGACATAGAAGCATGGAACAGACTGACAAATTTCAGAGGAAAGATGGGGGTAGGGGGTGGGTGGGAAGAGATCAACCATTAACTGGGGAACTTATATGCATATATGCATAGCCCATGACATACACAATAGTGTGGTGAAGGCCTGGGAGGGCGGGTGTGGGGTGGAGGGGGTCAATGGGAAAAAACCCAAAATAAAACAAAGGGACATCTGTAATACTTTCAACAATAAAGATACATTTAAAAAAAAATCTAACAAACATTCAAGAAATAAAAAAAAAATCTGAAATTAATAACCCATTTAATGGATACAACTGTCCCTTGAACATAGCAGAAGACAAAAAATGAGAACCAGAGGTCAATATAAAATCCAAACTGAAACAGATAGAGGAAAAAAACACACAATAGGATACCATCAAATACACTAAAATGTATGTAATTGGAGTCACAAGAGTAAGATGAGAGTATATGAAGCAAAAGAAATATTTGAAGAAAAAATGGTCAGTAATTTCCCAATATTGTCTAACGACTGATTTAGGAAGCTTGATGAATCTTAGGTTTACTGCGGAAAAGAATACATCTGAACCAGGCAACAAGGATACATCACTTGAATGGATAGTGTCTCTATACTCACAGAGCTTGCAGTCTCATAGGAAAGACAAACATTAAAGACGCTTATATTCAGTAAGAAGTATAAAGACTCAAAGAAAACTTCAGTTTTAAATGAGAGAGTGAAAACTAAGATAGCTGTTCAAGCATAAATTATGCAAATACAGAGAATGGGATGGACATATTGAGGCACTAAAATTAATTGAAAGCAATCTATTCATATAAATAGAAATAGACAGTTAAACAATGATTAAATAAAAGTTAATGATAGAGCTAAACTACTGTTTCTTCTTCTACCACTAAAGCATCTTACTTCATAACAGTCATTAGTTTTAAAAATTTTGGGCAACTGACCCTCAAATTCATACTCCTCTTGGCTAAGTTAACCAATTTCAATCTTACAGGAAAGCACAAAGCCTTTGATATTCAGTGTTTATTTATGACCTTTAAATTTCTAAAGCAGAATACTTTTTAACTATGTCCACATCTGCCATATAAAATGAAAAAAATGAAGATATGATTAAGATAAAATTCAATTCCAAGGGGGGAATAAAATCTTGACTCTGAAATGTCTGAAAAAAAAGCATTTTTTATCAATCAAGTCATGAATTTACTCACCAATTTAACATAATCTATCACTAAGTGTAGAAATATTTTAGACACTAATTTCTTGCCTGGATAGAACTTATATACCAGTGACAAGGACAGGAATAAAAACCAAATTAATGAAATAAAATATTTAATGTAATTTCGAGTTGTAAATTAAGAAAAGTAGATTAATGTAAAGGAATTACAAATGAAAGGGGAGGCATCAAAGACATGTTGGTCAGGGAATTTCTTTCTAAGTTGAATAAAATGAAAGAGCATGTTATTGGAAGATCAAAGATTTGTTCTACACAAAGAGAACAGCAAGCATTAAGGTACTGAGGTCTGTAAAGACTTGATGTATGAAAGCGATTGTAAGAAGGACACTGGATAAATTGTAATGTATATGAAGGAAGGGGACATTATAGGAAATGAGGTTGGAAAAATAGAAAATAGCTACATGATGAAAATAAGGATTGGGAATTTTAATTAAATTCTCAGTATGTTGGAAAACCTTGGAAAGAGTTTAGATGGGTTAATAATAAAATGTGGTATGATTGAGATTTTAAAAGTTCCCCCTGGCTACTATGTGGGGGAGAGTGGAAGCTATGAGGTAAGTTATGAGTCTATTGTAGTTTAGAAGAAAGATAAAGGTGAGTTGGAATAGAATGGTAGTTGCGGAGGTGGTAAAATGAGATTAAGTTCAGGTTATATTTTGAAGGGAGAATGAGATAAGGAAAAGGAGAAAAGCAAATTTTCAAGAATGACATCCAGACTTTTGTTTTATGCAACTGTACAAATCATAATGCCACTTACTGAGCTGTAAAAAAAAATGGTAAGAATAGATTGAGGAGATGAAATAGGAGTTCTGCTTTATGCTACATTTAAGAAGCTAAGAGATATGCAATGGGAATAATGAGTAGGCAGTTGATGAAAAATGGGAATTTCAAAAGAGGTTAAAATTACAGATATAAATTTGAAAGTCACAGATTGGATGAGGAAAATAAAGAGTGATTGTAAATAGAAAGAAGGAGCAGGTTGAAGCCTTTGGATAGGCCAACATTTAGAGACTGAGTCTAAGCCAGAAAGAAGTTAAATGTCAGTAGTGATACCAAGAAAATCAAATGAAAAAAAAGTGATTCAAGATGGGAGAAGTGGTCACCTGTGTGGAGTTTTAGCGTAAGAGAATGTACTCAGTTTCAAAACTATGGGGATTTTAATTTGATTTATATTTAAGTCATATGTTTATTAGAAACACAGTCTGCAATGTTTATTTACACCAAAATTTAGCATATATTTTGTTCATTCAACAAGTGGTAAGAAATGAAAACTACATGAGAACAAAGACATTGCCAGTTATGTTCATTACTGTATCCCAAAGACCTTGAACAGTGTCTGCATATATAGTAAATATTTAATAGTTTATCTCATTTTTAATGCATGAGAGAATATAAATATTTTTTGAGGTTTAATCGCTGTGTTAATGTAGATAGGCTTAGGAGTAATTTCTTATCTGGGCAAATATAAGTTTATTGCTGATTACAGAGTCTATCCTTAACTATCTTCCAAGCAGCCAAGTATCAATGTTTGACTTATAATGACGAGTAAGCCCGTCAAGGACAAAAAAAAATAAACACAAAAAACACACCCAAACTCTCCAATTAAAAAAAACAAAACACACAACTAATGATGATAGCTAACATACATAACATAATAGTCTAAAATACATATGGATTATTTAATATGAGAGGCCTTGTGCACGAAATTCATGCACCCTCTTCAATCTGGGATCCCTCAGGGGATGTCCAACTGCATCCCTGTGATCGGGCCTAAACCGGCAGTCAGACATCCTTCTCACAATACGGAACTGCTGGCTCCTAACCACTCACCTGCCTACCAGCCTCATCACCCCCTAACTGCTCCCCTGCCAGCCTTATTGACACCTAACTGCTCCTCTGCCGGCCCAATCGCCCCTAACTGCCCTCCCCTACAGGCCTGGTAACCCCCAACTATCCTCCCCTGCCAGCCATCTTGTGATGATGTGGGTGTGGCCATCTTTAGACAACATGGGGTAGCCATCTTATGATGGTGCAAGGGTCAATTTGCATATTACATCTTTATTATATAGGATGTACCAATATTGTTAAAAATAGCTTATTTTTATTAATTAAAATGTCACAATCCTGAAGGAGATTCTGTTATCAAAATCATATGTACCATTATCACCATTATCAATATCATTATTATCACCATCAGTTTTATCATCTCCATTTTATAGATGAATAAATGGAATTATAACAAGATTAGCTAAGTTTCTAAGGTTACTCAGTTAATTTGTTGTATGTGTCATAGCTATGATCTGTATCCAAGAGGTCTGGCTCCTTTTTCTTTCACTTGATCAAAATATTGCACTTCCTTTTTTAAAAAATGTATTAAATGTATTGGGTGACATCAGTTAATAAAGTTATATAGGTTTCAGGTGTACAATTCTACATCATCTGCATATTGTATTGTGTGTTTACCACCCAAAGTCAAGTCTCCTTTCATCACCATTTATCTCTTCTTTACCCTATTCTACCTCCTCTCATCTCCTTTACCCTTTGGTAATGCACTTCCTCTCTGGTACATTGTCAAGTACAGAGGAAGGACAATATTATTATCTTTTTCTCTCCATCATTAATGGGATAAATAAAAATAATAGCAATATTTAGTTGAGTGTTTTCTATGTGTCAGACACCATATTTCTGGTCTTTACATAAACTCTTACTAGTAGACATGGGAATTTTATTTTCCCTGCTACAGATAAGAAACTAAAGCTAGGGAGGTCATAATTTCCTTAAGGTCACAGAGTAAATTTATATAGCTCCAAACTCAGAAATATATCTGTGCTACCATATTATAAAATGTTTATTAGTAAAAAAAAATCTTTGGGGAATTTGATGTAAATTAAATATATAGCTACTTTATTAGTTATTTCATTTATTCTGTAAATCTATATCAAACACAATATGTTAGAAAATCCCAAAATGGAAAAAAAGAAAACAAGAATCAAATGGTATTAGTTGTGTTTCTTGCTGCCTAAATTCTGAACATCCTTTTATTTCAGCAAAATCCTCACTACATGAATCCTGGCAGAAAGCTCTGTTTTGTCTCTGACTCTCAGAGCTGAAGAGCCCTCTTCCCTCCCTGCCTTAGGCTGTTGGAGCTCAAGGGTGTAGTCAAGGCTCTGGTCCCCAGAACTAGGATTTGATAAAAATGATGCAACAATCCAGGAGTGGGGAGAAATTACTCAAGGAGTGGTTGATAAAGTCTGCACCCTAGGGTTGAGAATCAAGGGACAGTGCTGCTACTTGTGGACTCATACCAGATTGCGTCCATCTTTCAAACTTGGCCATAGTTGCAGTTGGCTACCTTCCCTAGGTCCTTGGCCTCTTTTTGAGACGGGTTCTCAAATTTCCTGTTAATTCAGTGAGCCATCTGATAGCCTCCAATAGATCCATTTTCCACTCTAGTTAGGTCAAATACTTTCTGTTGCCTGTACATTAAGAACTCTGACAAATTTAAGGTGATAAGACATGTACAGAGTTAGAAAGAATAAACAATGATAACTAGTTGTGGCAAGAGCCAGGAAAAAAAACACAACAAAAAAACTAAGGTGTTAGAAAAGTACAAATATGACAAGATAATTAGTATTGATGGCATAGTTGACCTAGTTGACTTTATTTTTTTATTTTTTTTAAAATATATTTTACTGATTCTCCACAGAGAGGAAGGGAGAGAGATAGAGAGTTAGAAACATCGATCAGCAGCCTCCTGCACATCTCCCACTGGGGATGTGCCCGCAACCCAAGCACATGCCCTTGACCGGAATCGAACCCAGGACCCTTCAGTCCGCAGGCCGAAGCTCTATCCACTGAGCCAAACCGGTTTCGGCGACCTAGATATATTTTATTGATTCTCCACAGAGAGGAAGGGAGAGAGATAGAGAGTTAGAAACATCGATCAGCAGCCTCCTGCACATCTCCCACTGGGGATGTGCCCGCAACCCAAGCACATGCCCTTGACCGGAATCGAACCCAGGACCCTTCAGTCCGCAGGCCGAAGCTCTATCCACTGAGCCAAACCGGTTTCGGCGACCTAGTTGACTTTAGAGTAGAATATTAAAAGGTGGGCATGAGAAGGCAAAGGGATGAGTAAAGTAGGCTTCCTGGGACAGTGAAAAGCCCCTATTGCCTGGAACATAAACTAGAGGATAATAAGGGCAAATGGAGTTAGCTGAAAAGCATTGCTCTCCTCCCCAATGCCTAACCTTTACACATATGATCTTTCATTCAATTTCTTTCTGGATTCTGATGTCTTGTTTTCATCTTCATATTTTCAACTTCTGTCTTTTCTAACAGATACATTACAGCATCTTACAAATATTCTCTAGTTTCCCAGTATCTTGAAAAGACAAATGCATATATTTACATTGTATTACTTTTTTCCTCAAGCTACTACCTGTTTCTTTTTTTCTTTCACTATTTATCATGTTAAAACAGGCTACATTTTTTTAACATCTTTTTGATTTGCTTCTGTTATTTTTTTTAATGAAATTGTACTGCTCAGTCTTCCCCATCCCTTCTTCCACTTTCCCCAGGTGTAACTACTATCCTTAATTGTATATGTTTGTATGTGTTTTATGAATAACATATAGGTACTTACAAAATAATATGTGCCTTTATTATTTGTACTAGAGGCCCGGTGCACAAAAATTTGTGCACTCGGGGGGCGGGGGGAGGGGGGTCCCCCCGCCCGGCCTGTGCCCTCTTGCAGTCTGGGACCACTTGGCAGATAACGACCTGCTGGCTTAGGCCTGCTCCCGGGTGGCAGAGGGCTAGTTTTTCATGTACTTTTTTACTCAGTATTTTTGAGATATATCATCTTTCCTTATGTAATAATTTCATTTTATTCATTTTAACTGCTAAGTATTTTTATGCTGTATGAAGAAACTACAACCTCAATTTGTTCTTTTCTATTTAATTCTCAGTCTTTTGAAATTGTCTTCTTCCTTAGTTATCATCTAAAACCATTCCCTTAAAACTAACCAATCTAATGGTTTCAAAAAATTATTAATCCTTCCTTATGTTTAGTGCTGTAAATAATCCATTTTCCTTAAAATTCCCTCATCCTGACTTTGTGAAAATATACCTTTCTTGATATCTTTGCTTCGCTCCCTTTATGTTATCTAAATATAGGTGTTCCACAAAAGTCTACTCTTGGTTCTTTTTCCCTCTCCTTGATAATTTTATTCCTATATGGCTTCACTTCCCAAATGAGTGTCAAATATATATTCGGTTTATTTCCAGTTGTCTGCTGGGCATTGCCTGCTGGGTTTCATGCTTGACCCAAATTTGCACTTTTTTCTCTCAAATGTGTTTGTTTCTCTGCTTACTCACTATTTTAGTGGCAATGGCAATCACTCAGGCTCAAACTCTTAGAATGATGTATAAGTCTCTTGGGCCTTGTCTGTTGCCAGGACCAGCAAATTACTGTTCTATTCATCCTGCCAAATTGGTTCCCACTGCCACTACCCTAGTTTAAACCCCATGACTGCTAGGCTTTTCACAATAACATAACTTATTTCCCGGCTTCTAAGCCTCTTTCTGCTTTCTAGGCATCTTCTATCCTGCTTGATTAAAATTTTTAAAACACAATTCTCTTCAGAACATTTCCTTGTTTTAAAGCTTTTAACAGCTCTACTTTATAAAATAAAGTCCAAACTATCTAAACTGGAATTCATGTTTCTCCACAAATCAGCTTGTTTACCCCGCTGCCCCCAAACTTATCTATCACTTTTCCATTTAATATGCTACATATGCCTATCAAATGGAGTCTCGTTTCTATAATTGTCTGTGTAGTCTAGGTTAGAATGTGGTAACAAAATACTTGAAAATTTCAGTGTTTTAAACTAACAAAAATTTATTTTTCACACATTATATAGGCATTTCAAGCCAGCAAGAATGTTCTTTGTTCATTGCTGTCACTCAAAGACCCACCCAAGGTAGTAGCCACCATCTTATTTTAAAATATGTTTTTATTAATTTTTTAGAGAGAGAGGAAGGGAGAATGAAAGATAGAAACATGGGTCAAAGAGATATCAATCAGCTGCCTCCTGAACGCCCCCTACTGGGGGTTGAGCCTGCAACCTGGGCATGTGCCCTGACCAGGAATCAAACAGATGACCACGTGGTACATGGGACGACGTTCAATCCACTAAGCACACCAGGCAGGCAGTAGCCACCATCTTAAATGTTGCTGGTCTCCATTGTATGGGAAAGAGTAGAAAGAGCTTTAGAGGACCTTATACTGGCAATTAAATATTATGGCATAGAAGTAGCAAATGTCACTTCAGCTCATAATCCACTGGCCAGAATTAGAATTAGTCATTTGGCTCCAACTAACCATGGGAGAAAGTAGGAAATGCAAACCTACCATGTGGCACAAGGAGAAGAAAGCCAGATATTAGTGAACAGCACTAGTGAGCACCACAGTCATCAATAGCCATTTCCAGCATCGTCCCCCTGTGAACTATTGCTTATGAAACTTCAAATATTTATTGTTCTCTTCTTCCCTTATTCAAATCCTGTTTATCCTTAATTCCCAGCACAGTTATCATCTCTTCAATGAAGTGTTTCCGAATCTTTCCAGGAAGATAACTTCTCCCTCTGCCCTAATTTCCCATGGCTCCTTATTCTGAGATAACCATTAATCTCTATTGCTGTGCATTTAGATCCTAGAGGTCAGGATACACAGTTTATTAACCTTTGAATACATGATTTTAAAAAATCAATTAATACATAAATCAAATCAGAGTGTCTGCTAGTCACTTGGAAATACATTTTTTGTTGGCTTGTTTTATTACCTATTTATGGGTGAGGTGTTTTATTCTTCACATTATGCATAAGGTTGGATATATGTATGATATATGTATATTTATATATTCTAATGTATATATACATATAGTTAGCAGATCCTAGCTACTATGGTATAAATATAGAATAAATTAATTATGAATCTGCCTCATTCTCACTCTTCTCACTCTGAAATTGATGGCACTGCTATTAAAACTCTTTTAATTCTTTATTTCCATAAATGGTATATTTGACCATTGCCCTTTGGTAATAGTGATATAGATAGTCTGGAAATCTTTTGTAAGTAAAATATTTTAAAGGATTTCCACAAAATATTTGACAAGAGGAAAGTTAAAGTAGTAAAATCCTATCATTCTCTGCTTCCTTTTTTCTTCCCTTCTCTACCAAAATTTACTAGACACTTGTTCTGTACCTGGTACTATGGTCATATACAATGTTGGGCTAGGCAAGACTCTATCTTCTGGGGATTTCACTGTTCAGGAGCAAGAATGACACAGGGCAGAAGTAGGTTTATAGTTGTGAGTACACAAAACAAGATTTATTTAGCAAGTAGACGAAAGAATGTGTAATAATGAAGGCTGGCAATTTGAGCACTTAGGAGATTGTACCTAAGTGTCTGTGCCACTGTGACACTCTTTTGAGCTAATAAAGCTATTGTAATAATCATAACCTGCATGTATTTTTTCCTTATGAACAGTTGTGAACCTACTTTTCCTCACCCCTGTACAATCTTTCTTTAATAAATTACCTGGAAATCACCATTTCCCCAACTAAACACCTGGGCAATGTCCACCAACATTTTAAATCTCAGTGTAGGATGCTTTATCCTGTGGAACAAATGATTTCTTAAATTTAATCGAGCACTATCAGAGGGTATTTTCAAAGCATAAGAAAGAGACAATTAAATTTTAAAGTAACATGAAGTTACTTGGAAGTAACATGGGAGGTATACAAAAGAATAAAATAAACATTTAAAATTTGTTTTTTTATTGAATTTTAGATAGAGAGGAAGGGAGAGATAGAAACATCAATCAAGCATTGATTGACTGCCTCCTACACACCCCCTACTGGGGATTGAGCCCGCAACCTGGGCACGTGCCCTGACTGGGAATCAAACCAGGGACCTCTTTGTCCTGGGGATAACTCTCAATCCACTGAGCTACACCAGCCAGGCTAAAATAAATATTTAGATGATAAGAAGACATTTCGGAGAAAAAAAAAAGAGAAATATATGGTGATAGCCTTCTTATAGTGGGTAATGGAGTTGAAGATATTGACAATATCATTTAGTTTTCTGACTGGGTGACTGAATGGCTGAAGACCACAAATGGAGATCAACAAGACAGGAGTGCAAGAAGATTTTTGAAGTTAAATTGGGGACCCCAATTTTCTCTCCGAAGAAAAGGTTGACATTTACTATGGAGAATAAAAATAGGAGTTTTGTTAGGGGTTTTGAGTAGACTGACAAATATTTTGAATTGCTATTGAGGGAAATGGGAGTGGAAACTAAAAGAAGATACATAAAAAAACTTTATGAGCAATGGAGAGAAGCAAGCTGTAGTTGAAGGGTATAAACATTTAGCAATCCCAGTCTACAGAATTGTATTATTTTTTTCAATCCAACTCAACCTCAGAGTCCAAAGGTGGACAATTTATATGATTGATCCAAAGTTAAGATATATGAGAAAAGCATATAGCTGCAAACCAGTTGAGGGTGTTTGTGAATCTATGAAGGGAAGGAAATCAGGAAATTAAGAAATAACATGGAATCACAAGGTATTCTAAGTACTCTACAATGTAGAAGAACAGTTGTAAAGGAAGGTTCTAGAAGGGAAGCAGAAAGGCAGAAGAGAAGAATTTCTGATTTCTAAAGTGAGAAGTTTTTGTTACAGAGAAGGTCCAGGAGACATAAAAATGAGCTAGGTGAGAAGAGTGGAGGTCAAGCCCTCTGGAATTTAAGATATTATTGATGGATGAGGAAGAGTATTGGAGAGTTCTTACGTATTGCCATTGATGTTGTTCAGGATAATAACAAGCATTCAGGAAGAAAGAAGCTGTGATCCAGGGGACAACTACAATGAATATGGGTCTGTAACCTAGAGGCCAACAGATGACATAAAAGAAGGATATGTTTTGTGAACAAGTAAACTGATCTTTGGTAGGATGAATTTTAAAAAGAAAGCCTAGCCCTAGAGTGTAAGCATAAAAAGCTCTGTTGGGAGAAACCTGAACTTTCTGGATAGAAGGGTCAAAATAAGGAGGGGACTGTAGGCAGCTCCTCCATTCTCCCAGATTCATGATACTGAGTTGCAAGAGAATGAAAGGTCTTTACTCAAAAGTACAGAAGGAATAGTACTGCCATTGGGGAAAAATCAATCTGAATTGGAGCAAGGAGGTGGAAGAAACATTTTATGTTCTGCAGAGAGGCTGAAGATGTAGTGTTTTGTCCTGAGATTAGTTCAAAAAATTAAAAGGAATTGGGAAGGTGAAAGAAAGAACAGACCAGATGCCATATAAATGGCCAAAGGTGGCCCCTGTGGTTTCCATGTTATTTCTTTAGAGCAGGTTAGGACCACTAGCCCAAAGCTTGCCGGCACCAACTTCAAATTCTTATACAACTGATTGCATTAAATATAATCTACATAAACATATTTTTGGCCATTTAGAATCTACTTTACATATCCTGTGAAACTACACCCAAAGTCTGCTAACTATAGACAAGACAAACCCTGCAGCTAGAAAGAACCTCAAACTGCTTTGCTCTTCAGAGCTCTCTACCCAGAGACTCCTCTCTTTGCTGCTGTATGACATCATGTTGACATGCAAGCCCCCTTTATGGTTTCCCCTGCTCTTGCAGGAGGTTTCTTGATTTACTCCCCTCTGGATAGTGGACTCCTATCACTGACTCTGGAAGATCTCTCAATGGAAGATGTCCCCCTCATATAACTCTGTCCAGACATCACCCACCAGAGCTTATGTATCACTGCCTTTCATGGCCCTGCCTCTTTCTTGATCGAATTGCAAATCCTTAAACTTTTCACAGTGAAGAGATGGAGCAAAATGCTTGAGTGAGGGTAGTCAATTTCAGGGATGGGTGTCATGGATATAACTGACTGGGCCCAAGCTTCCAAACTTCAGGTCCAAGTTATTCTGACGGTAGGCCTTTAGGGACAAAAGATGAGTAGAAATCGACAGGGACTTCATTTTTGGTACTAGGTGTTATAAAATATGAATACTAAATCAATTTAACCAAGAAAAATATAATGCTAACTGATAAATAGGGATGTCTGAACTTTAGTCTTTAGAAAAATGAAAGGTAATTATGGGGGAAAGGATGGTAATTAGCACTATATCCTTCAACCAAATTGATATGTTCCTGAAAACTGTCATGGAAATTTATGTATTGCAATTTATCATATTTTATGAACAATCAATTATGTAGATTTTTATATGGATTGGGAAAACTATAGATTTGGGAATCCTATGAAGTATCCTTTTACACAATGAAACTTGTGTATATATTTGTTTAAAGCAAAGTACATAGCAAAGTTTTAAATTTATACATGGGTATCAAGTGCTAATATAGTTATTGTAAAAGTGCATTCAAAATAGGAGGGACTTAGTATTTGTACTCGTTTCCTATTGCTGCTGTAACAAATTATTACAAAGTTAGTGGCTCAAAAGTAATTTATTGTTTTATAGTTCTGGAAGTCAAAAATCTAAAATGGGTCTCACAGGCTAATAATAAGGTGTTAGCAGAACTGTGCTCCTTCTGGAAACTCTAGGGGTGAATTTACTTCCTTGTCTTGCCCAGCTTCATGAAGCACTCTGCATCTTTGGTTCATGGCCCTTCAAAGTGCATCACTTCAATCTCTGCTTCCATCCTCACATCTTTCTGTATATGACCCTCCAGTAAGAACTCTTCTATTTATATTGGGCTCACCTGCATAATTCATCTCAAGATCCTTAATAAAATCTGTAAAATTCCCTTTGCCACATAAATTAACATATTCATAGGTTCCGGGAATCAGGATGTAAAAGCCTTTGGGGGCCATTATTCTGTCTATGATAGTATTGAATGACAATTTTGAAGATCAAAGTCTTTTGTGATGAAGATAAACATTAGTAATTAATTTTTTCTCACAAGCAAACATTTAAAGTTTGTTAAAGTTTGAGTTTAAAATTTTATAATGATTAAGTCTGAATCTCAAGACACTGCCCAGGACTATCTGCCCCATTTTATACCATTGACTCTTGCTCATTATATAACAAACAGATTGTATGGCTGCTTAAGTGAGGACTGAGTAAATAGATTTGGATAAAATAAGAACCAATTTGATGTTTTTGTACAAAATATTTCATAAATTCTTATAGTTGCCTTTGAAAGGATCCCCCCACCAAGCTTTCAACATGTACAGTTGGGTATATTTGAGACTCAAAATTTTATTTGGATGTAAAATCATGCTTATAGACAAATATGGTTTGCAGGGTATGTGTTTGCATGTGTATATATATGTACTGCACTTATGTAAATGTGTGTATATGTGTATGTATTTGTAGGGGGTAAATATGTGTCAAGGGGGCATTATAAAGATATTTTCTGATCCATTTGAAATAAGAACTAGAATTCTCAGAGTTGGAATTTACTGATTAGTGTCTTCTTATAACTGCAAGGGTTCCGATTATATTCCAACCTCCACTGTCTGTGTTTCCTTTAGGTTTGAAACTTCTATTACATTAACAGCGAGTTGACCAATCTTACCCACTAGGTGAGGTCAACAATGCCTTACATCAGATGGGTTCTCAGGATAGTCAGTAAATCATGCTGAGGTGACACACGAGGGCTGACAGGGCTTTTGTGTTTATAGGAGGAAGAGAATTTCACTAGAGCAAGAAGAGATGAGTGTGGAGAGCAGCAGGTCAGGAGCAGGAAGTGTGCTGAGCTTTGGTTCTTAACATTTTTAAATGTCCACCTGAACTCAAGTTTAATCTCATAAATGCTGGCAGGGAATTTTACAATACAACACTAGTTGTTTTGACCAAAATCAGAGTTATTGACCTATGACACAATCATAATCAATACCCTGTAGTTCAATTTGGCGATTTTGGCAGCAAAATCATAAAAACACAAGTTCTTTGCTCTGTTTTTTAAATTGATACAAAAAAATATGGTTTTGTTATGATTGTCTGCTAAACTTTTAAACTACATATTTTTAAATTTAATTTAGATTTTAAACTTTGTAATATAGAATTTTTAATAGAAAAAACATCTATTTTTTAAGAAAATATGTGGATAGTTCAATATAAAGGTTTCTGTCACACTCTTTGAAACTCTAATTCTTTGTCAGTTGTGTACCATTCTTCTAAGAATAGAATGCTAATAATTTCTGCCTGCAGAGAATCATTAAGACTTGGTAGTTAATGAAAACTATGAAAAAGAACTAAATCCAACACTTTCTGCTATCTAATTATCTCAGCATAATTAAGCGTTTGCTAGGTTTAGTGCCCAATTCCTTTTTTTCCAAACTTAAATTTTAAAATCCTTTTGATTACACAAACATGATAGTCTATCATATATGTGAACTGTAGAGAATACACAAGGAATAATTAGGTTCACCTGAATTTCTTTCTTTTTATATTCATCTCTGCTCCCTAAGCTTCAAACGTAAATTTAAAATATTGTTTCTCTTCAGACAATCACACCATCATTATTTCTTCCTTCTCACTGAAATGCAACCTCTAAGCTGTGTCTAAATAAAAACAAAGGAATCACACATTTGAAGATAATTAGTGCTTTTGCTTAAGAAAGATTTATCCATTCTCAAGACATGTTTCCATGTCCGTAGCAATCAGTGTTAATCATTTGGGTTTCTCCAAACACCTGATTAGAGGTTCACAGTTTTAGGCCCAAAAAAGTATTAGTTTATAACTCATGAGAAATTTTTAAAGTGTCAGGGAGCAAGGGAGCAAATAGTTTAACATACTTTCTTCTTGACCACGGATGCGAATATGATTAAAGCCATAGAAAAGGCCAGTAAATGAGAAAAATGCAAATGTTCATCATATTCCATTGCTGTTTTGACACAGCAATTAGATTTGTGCAGAACAGCAAGATTGTTCCAATTCTATTCTCCCAAACATAAGTCTTAAAAAAAGAGGTTACATTTGTGACTGTAGCTCGTGGAGCATCCAATCTGGCATCCTGAAAATCCATATGTAAGCCACACTTATATCTTAAACCTGTCAAACAAATAAATGTACAGAAGCAGTAATTTATGTACTTTATAGACTGTTTTGCCCTTTTAGAGCAAAAGCCTAATTTTCAAGTGTTGCTATTTTAACTTCTGGCAATGCCTGGGAGATAACTGAGGTTCAAAATGTGAATTTTACAAGTAAAATGTGATTCAAAAATTGATTTACCCTGTTCTCACTACATGTGAGACAGAGAAGAGAAATGCTGGGTGTTTGTGAGCTTTAGGCAAAGGGAAACATATTGCTAAGTACAGAAGCCACGCAAAACTTTGCAGGTTTTCAGTTTAGAAGTGAACTTGAGCCTTTCCCAGTTCAAGTTCTGTTTAGGGCCGGCAAAACATGACTCTCTGATTCAAAGAAATAAGGCTTAAAAAGGCTTATACAACAGGCTCACAGGCTTCTTGTACATCAAATAGCTCTTGCACAATGGCATTTAGATGATTTAAGTGTAAATGAATCAAAGACATATGGATTGCATTTCCCTTGTAATACGCATGGGTTTTAAAATGAAGGGAAAACACACTTGCCAAAATCCTTCTGGGGTAGTGCTGCATCAAAAACATTTGGAAATGACTTTAAATCTTTGGAAGAACCCCAGACACCGGGTTCAGTCACCCCTGGAGATTAAATCCATGTCCTTCATCCAATGATAAGTAGGCCCCCGTTTGCAAAGAGATTTCTTAAACATGTCAAGTGCCCTAACATGACAGTCCTGAAATTGACTTTCTTGATGTTTGCGTTGCTGATTCAATGATAGGGTTTTATTATGGAATCCTCTCCAGAGATGAGGAATCCATTTTGTGTTATTGAAACCACCAGAAGCATATTTCGATTTTTACCTACTTTCTTAAATGTGGTTAAAAATGTAAGTTTTTACTTTACATGTAAGGTAAAAAATTAGTGCTTCTAGAGATCCAAAAGGAAATTAGACTTTAAGGCTGAATTGAAGGACTACATGATCAAGAAGATAAATATGGAAAACATGCTTGTTCTCGAAAATATATTCAGGCACAAATTCTGACATCACGTGGCTGTTAGCATACTTCACTGGGAAAAACAAGAGAAGGAAGGAAGAAGAAAACTGGATGGTAAAATGTCTTTGGGGATAAAAAAGAGAGACTGTGAGTGAAATATAGAAATAAATTAGGTTTAATATAAATTGATAGTTTCATGAAAATAGCTAAGCAGCACGAAGAACAAAATACCAACTACAATGAATTTTAGAAGACATGCACAGGAAGGTGATATGTTGAAATGAATGAAACATGGATTGGCACAAGTGATAAACAAAAGCATCAAAAGGAATGAGAAAACGGGGGCTATCCTATTGGAAGAAATGTGTTAGATGTTGAAATCATGGCGGGGGGCGGGGATAAGGGAAGCATAAGAAAAGACCATCGAAACATGTGAAGGGCTGTCTGTGCAGCTGAACAGCTATATTAAAAACACTAGATCAGATTGCGCATGCAGTTCTGATGTGAAAGGAAACAGCTTTCAGAATTGTTTAATGACCTCCTGTAAGAAAGGTTAACGGGATTATCCTGCAGTTCACTGGAGGATGGACAGCAACTCTCAGCGTGTCCCTCACTCAATGTGTAATTCCAATATTCTCCTTTACAGGGAAGTGTAAAATCATTGTGCAAATCAAAGGCATTCGCCAGAAAGTTGGGATGCTTTTAATGAGGGCAGTGCACATAAAAGGGAAACAAGGAGGGGGGGAAATGGGTATTAAAACCTGATCTCTTTTATTTTAATTCTGCCCCACCTAACTATGCGGGTGTCTGGGGGTGCTGAACCTTTCTTGAGGGTTCAATTTGCTGTGGTCTCCTCTCACTTCTGACTGGGCTGCTTGCTCCCTGGGTAACTAGTGTGACATTCTCTGCCTCTGACATGTTAGGCTCCTCTGTTCTGCTCTCCAACCATTTTCTAGTCAAAGAGAGGATATATCCCCCACCTTCCTTCTGTTACACAGACCACAAAGCAATACCGCTTTGAATTTTAATCCTATGGAGACTCTAATGAGAAGGATCTTCCTGATAGCTCCTCCTGTGGCCTTAGTACCAGCTGAAGTGTGGTAGAGCAGGGATAGGGTGGTAAGGGAAGCAGCCCTGAGAATATGCTGAGCAGTGCTTATCAGTCACAGAATAAAAAATCATCCCCCCCCCCTTTTTTTTTGATGACCTGCTATGTTTGCCCTAAATTCCTATTTGCTAACTTGACAGACTGTATGAGTCAGGTAACTAGTGCCAGGAGCTATAGCAAACAACCCTGGAATCTTAGTGACTTTATCCAGTAAAGGTTTTTCTTTTGGCTCATATCACACTGTGTGGCAGGCAGCTTCCCATTCCATGATTCTGGAATCCCAATGTGGTGGGGCCACTTGCTAAAGCCTCTTCAGAACCTACTGCTATACTATCTATATTTAGCTGGTGGAGCAGGAGAGAGAGAGAGAGAGAGAGAGAGAGAGAGAGAGAGGAAGATCACATGATGCAATTTATGTCCATGACTGGAAGTGCTGAACTTTACTTTCATGACATGGCACCAGTTTAATTGCAAAGGATGCTGGGCAATGTAGTTTCCTAAGTGCCCAAAAGGAAGACATTTGATTGGTGAGTTTTTAGCCAGTCTGCCACATTGACCAAGGGGCTTTTTCCATCTCTCATGCAACTTAATTCTTTTTTTTTGTTTAATCTAACGCAACTTAATTCTTAATGGGTCTCTCTTCCTAGCCTTGGCCATATGTTCAGATATGTCTGAGTTCATGAACATTATTTAATATGGAAACTGAGACAGATTACTTAACTATACTAGTACATAGCTAATGAATGCCAGGACTGGGTTGTAACTCAAATTTTCCTGAACATAACATAACATGTTCTCCCCTAAGTTTTATACTTTGGGGAGTAGCAATATGGATGAGATCATATTGGAAAGAACCTGACTTCTTTCCTTTGCATCCCTGGAGTCCTTTGAGATATCAGAATTTAACTGGAAAATGAAAAAATGCTGGGAAATAATGAACACCTCACCTCATCCTCCAAATTGGGTCCAGTAACATGGCCATATTAAATGGCTTCAGAAAATATCTTGAACTACTAGTACCTCTTTTTTGACCAAAAGCTAAAGCAAAAAGTAATGAGAAAGCCATAGAGAAAGAAAGACAATTTAATATGTGGGATTGAGCCTGGATTTGGTGTTGGTTTTCAATTGTAGCTTTGCTTTTTATTAGCTGTATGGGTATGGAAGCATTACTTAACCTCACGGAGCCTCAGTTTTCTTGTCATAAAAATGGGGGTAGTGAAACTTAACTTCCAAAGTAATAAGGAATAAGTACAAAGGTACTATGCCTAACCAATGCACTGCAACGAAGGACTACTACCTTTTCCCTTTTTATTAATTATCTTTCTTTCAGAAATGTGGCATCAAGGGGATGCATTATGGTGGAAGGGTAATTCTCCTGGATGCCATAGAAAATTGATGAAGCAAAATGGTAATTTTTTAGACTTATTTATTAATAAATTATTAATCTATTTATTCATTCATTTATTCATCCATCAATAATTTATTTATTCTTTCATACATTTACTGAATATTTACTCACCACTGGCAAAAGATTGTAATGAACATTGGGGAAATCCGAAAGGATAGCCTGAACCCTATTCTTAGCATGTGTGTCTTCTAGTGGAGGAGATAGGCATGTGCACAAGGCACAGAATTACAAGGTGATATGATAAATGACATAGACATTTTAAATTTAAATACTGTGCTAGAGTAAAAGGGGGATAGATTAGGAAAGTATAAGAGAATCAGTGGCATTTGTGTTGGGACTTGAGCAGTGGTGGCTCTGGGACATCCAAATAAAAAGGAATTTTAGAGCAATAATCTGTTAGGCCTAAGCAAGAGTATTTCTTTTGAAGCTATGGTTGCATAGCAAAAACATCAAATTTACTTAGAAAATTTATTACAAATCAATAAAAAGAACTCAATTTTTTATTAATTTGATTTTTTAAATTCAATTTATTTTTCCCCATCACCATTTATCCCTCCTATACCCTCTTCCACCTCCACCCACCCCCTCCTCCCTGCAATCACCACACTGTTGTCCATGTCCATGAATTCTTTCTCTTTTTTTTTCTCGATTCCTCTACCCCCGCTCCTTAATACACCCCCATCGGAGCTGTCTGCCTGCTCTAGTCTGTCTCTATTTTGCTTGTTAGTTCAGTTTGTTCATTAAATTCCACATATGAGTGAAATCACATGGTACTTATCTTTCTCTGATGGGCTTATTTCACTCACACTTTTTGAATAAAAATTACAATAATTTTAAAAATCTTCTAAAACATTTATTTTTACTATGTTTCAAAAAAATTAATAATAATGATTAGTTTTAGTTCAGTTGCTTAAGGAGCTGTATTAGTCAGCTCAGGCTGCCATAACGAGATATCTTAGGCTGGGTGACTTAAACAACAGAGTGTATTTTGCCACAGTTTTGAAGGCTGGAAGTCCAAGATCAGGGTTCCAGCATGGTCAAGCTCTCATGAGTCCTGGCTTACAGATGCCAAAGTGCTCTGATGTCTCTTCCTCTTAAAACAGTGCCAGTTCTATTGGGTCAGTGCTCCACCCCTAGGACCTTAATTCAACCTTAATCACCTTCTTAAAGGCCCTATTTCCAGATACAGTCACATTGTGGGCCTCTACATATTAATTGGGGGAAGGGGGCAAAATTCAGTCCATAGCAGGAGCTAACAGAAGCTCACCTCTTGGTGCTTTCTCTGCCTTGGAAACATGAGCATGATTCCATCTGAGAACAGATTGGAGAGATAACGGGAGCAGCATGATCTGCTTTACCAGGCAGTATCTCAGAGTTGTCACAATTAAAGAGCTCAAAGGTACAATTCCATTATGATCTGTATACTTGTCAAAAGCAAAATCTATTTTAAATAGTAAAGTAATTTACTCTATTCCTTACTTTTAGGTAAACCTATGAAGATTCTTATAAGGACAAAAATATAAATTTTATCATTTCCTATTGCTGGTTCTATAGACAATCCACACAAGTTTTTTCTATTTGGAAAACATTTCTACAGCTGTTTTTTTCTACTGCAATTATTAGTGATTTTTCAGCCTACACAATTTAATCATGATTAATGGCATGTTCTTAAAAACAACATGGATGGCTTGTAGCAATAAAAATCATCTCTATTAGTTGACTAAGAGGGTAGGAACAATCTAAACTTTTATGAGAAGTTGAGAACTCATTTCAAAGAGTTGCCACCTTTTAAATAAATGATGTATTTGGTAAAACTGCTGACAATAAAATAAAAAAGGTGGTTTTGATGCTTTTCTTGTTTAAGTCATGTATCATGACTAAAATTCTGCTCTGTATATCACATTCAATTCTTACTCTACTTGTTTTATATTGAATTCAGCTACATTGTGTTATGAAAAGAGAATTTGGACAGGATATCTGTTAGAGTTAGAGTGTTTGTTTTTGTGTCCCCTTAGCCAGAACCATCTCTTGGGAAATACTGGCTCTTGGGAAATCACATGGTGTTCCCTTTTCCCTCTATTCCAGCATCTTTATGCAACTAAAGGGATGTTCAGTTGGAGAGTGGTGACTCTGGGAAGGGAAAAGAAGTTACAGATGGGCCAATGCAACTTAGAGGTATATGTGGAACAAGGGGCAGGGCCAAGTAGGTATGTTGTGAGAATTAGGAAAAAGGTGACACTTTAAACAGTATCCAATCCTTTGCAGAAGACCGTATCCCAGAAAGAGTTTATAAATCCAGATTCTAACGGTTTTCTACTAATTCGGCAGAAAAGCATTTATGAGTAGCCTGGTAAAGTTGTAAAATTTCTTTTCTTGAATAAGATGCAGAATAATCTCAGGGGGATAGAAGGAATTGGTGTTATATAGTCCAATTTCTGATGCATCCAGGTAAATTTGGATTTGGGATTATCTACCTTTTTGTGTGAAATGAAATGTTACTTTCCCTCTCTCAAGTCAGTTCAGTAAACCTTTGGGCAAAGTCAAAGGCTAAGATGATGAGTATAGGCCCCCTTGCTCCTACAGAGTCTTCAAAAACGATGGGGGAAGTTGTAATGTGCTCTTAAAGGAAACCAGAATGCTTTCCTCCTCGGGTCCAGGACCAGCTACTAATTGTCAGGCTCCCAGAGTGAAATGATAATGTGTCCCTGGTAGGGTGGGGAGGTTAATCTCCCTTTTCCACCAGCTAGTGGAATCACAACCTCTGTGTTGGAACATGCTCCGCCCAACCTCTGCCAAGCACCCATCCAACAAAGCTGCTGCATTCAGGCCTGGGATCCAGGTTAGGAGAAGCATAACAGATACTTTATTAAAAAATTATCTTGAAAGTATTACAGATGTCCCTGTTTTTTCCTCCATTGTCCCCCTCCACTCCATTCCCATCCCCTCCCCAGGCCTTCCCTGCATTATTGTCTGTCCATGGCTATGCATATATGCATAATAATCTCTTTCCACCCCACACTCCCCATAGTCTGTAACATATTCTTGAGAGAGAGAGAGAGAGAGAGAGAGAGAGAGAGAGAGAGAGAGGGAGAGAGAGAGATTGAACTGTTGCCTCCCATACGTATTCCAATGGGGGGTTCAAACCCACAACTTGGGACAACTTGGGTATGTGCCCTGACCAGAATTGAACCATCATCTACTGGTATATTGGATGACACTCCAACCAACTAGGCCACACTAGCCAGGGCAACAGATACAACTTTTGATCTCGGTCTTAAAGAATTCCATTTCAACAGGTCTGGAGGGAAGGAAAGACAATAGAGGTAGAGGCTACTGCCTGAGGGAAAAGTTCAATGTGAAAACTCAGCCTTGTTTAGAGAATGCTAGTCAACAGAGAACATTGCTGCTTGGAAAGCAGATGGTGGTGTGTGTGTGTGTGTGTGTGTGTGTGTGTGTGTGTGTGTGTG
>NW_005363247.1:2097799-2099775 GCF_000412655.1 Myotis brandtii
TGTCTAGGATGACATTCCTTCATTCAGTAATCATTTATTAAGTGCCTACTATGTCTCAGGCCCAGGGCTAAGTGCTGCTGATATAATGCTGAGCAAAATCAGATGTGTTCTTTACTCTCATGGGACTCAAAGCTAATGGAAAAATTAGGATCAGATTGAGGAGGTTCTTGAATATCATTTGCATTCACAGTTTAAAATTCTCTAAAGCCAGAAACATTTATCTTTTACCTCCTACAACCTCCACTATTGCCACCCATAAATTTAAATTATTTATTTTTCTATTGTGTTTAATACCAATTGGTCCTATCTCTGTAATTCTAAGAAATCATTTATTTTTTAAATTTATTTTTTACTTCTTTCCATTTTTTTTTTAAATTGTGAATGAGAGTGAAGACAGGGAATGTGTTACGGAGGAAATCTTTGCCAGAGGTCACTTGTAGTTGGGTTGATTGGAATTCAAAGCATATTATCCACTGTTAAATTCTGCTGGCCAGCCTTTACGAACATATTTAGCCCAGATGTACCTGCAGTAAATACTACATAGTATAACTGCCACATGGGAGAATGTTTCCCTGGGAAAACTCACTCAAGAAATTCTGAGAAATAAAATTTGTGACTTACTAGGAACAGGTTTTTCTGATATGATGATAGAAGGGACTCCCATTTGGATCATTTTTCACAGCATGTCAGGACTACTCTGTAAAGTGAAGAGTGGGAGCTAAGAATGACCCTGAGGTTTGGAAGTGAAGGAGTGAAGGACAGAAGGAGAGATATATAAGGCAGTGGAGGGGAGGGCAGAACAGGTTTGTTGGGGGTGAGGGATACCATGGACAACTAGAAGACAGTAACGCCTGATGGATGAAAGAAATAAGGACTGAAAAGTGAGGAAGAGAGGGAAAAACTAGGAAGACGAGGACCAACTTGGTCTTATTTCCTATCCTGGCAGTACAACCATTCTGTCCAGCTTCTGAAAGCCATCTTGGGATGGGTAACAGGACTACATGAATATCAGGTGTACATCATAGTGATTCAACATTTATATACCTTATAAAGTGATCACCATAATAAATTTAGTAACCACCCGTCACCATACATAGTTATAATGATACTAGTGCCCTGGTGCATGAATTTCATGTACATTAAAAGGAAATTAATTAGAAGGTACCAGCAGGCAGGAGTAGGCAAGACAGGCTGGATGGGTCCTGGAGCCAACCTCTCACAGTCCCTCCCCAGCCAGCCGCACCTGGGCAGCACTGCAGCTCGAAGGTCATCTGCGAAGTGAGTGGGGTCCCTCTGGCAGGTGGGGTCCCTTGGCCTGGCCTGTGGGGATTGGACTGAAATTGGCTCTCCTATATCCCCTGAGAGGTCACAGATTGCAAGAAGGCAGTTCTCGGGTGACACATCACAGAATCAGGCTCCCTCCTTTCTGGTTCCTGGTGCGTCACCTGAGAACCGCATTGCCAAGTCACTCCAGCTTGGCAGCTCCTGTGTTGAGTGTCTGCCCCCTGGTGGTCAGTGTGCATCATACCTCCTGGCCAGTTGGATGGTCAGAAGGTCGCTTAGCCTTTTATATATATACTAGAGGCCCTGCGTCACCTAACCGCATTGCCAAGTCACTCCAGCTTGGCAGCTCCTGTGTTGAGTGTCTGCCCCCTGGTGGTCAGTGTGCATCATACCTCCTGGCCAGTTGGATGGTCAGAAGGTCGCTTAGCCTTTTATATATATACTAGAGGCCCGGTGCACAAAAATTTGTGCACTTGGGGGGGGGGAGGGGGGGTCCCTCAGCCCGGCCTGTGCCCTCTTGCAGTCTGGGACCCCTCAGGAGATAACGACCTGCTGGCTTAGGCCTGCTCCTGGGTGGCAGAGGGCAGGCCCAATCCCTAGGTGCAGCCCCTGGTCGGGCTCAGAGCAGGGCTGATTGGGGAGTTGGGGCACCGCCCCCTGTCATGCACAGAGCAGGGCGGATCGGGAGGTTG
>NW_005363247.1:2101136-2160249 GCF_000412655.1 Myotis brandtii
AGGCTGGATTGCCCTGAAGGGTGTCCCGGATCAGTGTGGGGGTCCCGCTTGGGTGCCTGGCCAGCCTGGATGAGGGGATGATGGCTGTTTGCTGCTGGTCACAACCCCTTCAGGGTGGGGGTCCCCACTGGGGTGCCTGGCCAGTCTGGGTGAGGGGCTGAGGGCCGTTTTCAGGCTGGCAGGTGACTGAAGCTCCCAACCTCTCCTTTTTTTCTTTTCTTTTTTTTTTATTCTGAGATTTATTTACCTTCTATGGCTGTCACTGGACCTGAGAGCCGGCTTTAGCTCTGAGGCTCAGCTCCAGCTCTGAGACCTCGGCTGCTGAAAGCAGGTATCTGGGTATGTTTGGCTTCTATAATTGAAACACTGTTGCAGCTCCAGCTCTGAGGCCCGGCTGGCTGAAAGCAGGTTTCTGGGGTTTGTTTAGCTTCTATAATTGCAACATTGTTTCTTAGACTGCAGCTCAGAGGCTGGCAGCGGCAGGCGGGGAACCTTGGCTTCCTCCATCACTGGTGCAAGCAAGCCTCCTGTTCTCTTTAGCTGCCTGGCTGCCGGCCGCCATCTTGGTTGGCAGTTAATTTTCATATCGCCCTGATTAGCCAATGGGAAGTGTGTCGGAGGTACGGTTAATTACCATGTTTGTCTATTATTAGATAGGATATAGTAGATTATTGACTATATTCCCTACGCTGCTGTACATTACATCCCTGCGGCTTATTTTGAAAAGAATATAGGATTAACAGTCAGAATGCCAGGGGCAACCCCCCGCTTTCCTACTTATGAGCTTTGTGGCCTTGGGTAAGTTACTTCACTTCTCTGAGCAATGGCTCCCTTATCTAAAAATTGGGTGATGTTAATGGCCCCAAACTTAAGAGGTTATATTAAAGAATAAATGAGGTTTTGTGTATGGAATATAGAATATAAGCTCTACACAGGTAGAGAATTTGTCTTGTTCACTGCTGAATTCTTAGTGCTTCAGCAGTTCCTGTTACTCTGCAAGGGCTAACCAAATATATGTATAAAATTCATGAATAAATAGGAAGAGCTTTGTAAGTGGAGTAGGATTTTTAAAAGACTACTTCATGGTTGTTGTTGTTTTTGTAGTCGATAAGCTACTCTAATGGGTATAAGAAGTAAAACTTTAAAAGAGTGAAGTTGTTTGAAGTCAAGTCCTACCTCTGGCACTCACCATCTCTGTAACCGGGGGTGCATTTTAGCCTCAAGTTTTTCTTCTGTGAGATTTGGGTAATTATAGTATTTACTTCATAAGATTATTATGAAGAGGAGATGAGATAATGCAAATGTTAGGTGTAATAATTATGGTGACAATTTTGCTGTTGAGGGCAGTTCTCAGCTCTACAGGTAGACCTCAAGTTACCCAGAGATGAAACCACCCTCTGCCTTTGCCAAAACTGGAGCAAGAAGTGGGTTCTCTTTTTGTAAATCTCTAGCCATCTTGGGAGGGTGCGTGTGGCCCCGAGTCTGGCAGGGACAGAGCTGAACCGAGCTGTTCACAGCAAATCTGCGCTGATGATCTTCTCATCTGTCTTCTAAGCTTGTGGGCGGCTCCTTCTTTGGGAAGCAAGTTATAATCAGAACTTGGAGCAGGCTACCCTCCAAACAATACTCGCATTGCTTTTTCTGCCATTTAATTAATGCCAGTCTAATTTTATAGAACTTGTATAAATACAATTTATGCATATTTGTACCTATATTTTCCTGTGAGGCTTGCCCTGAGGTATATGGCCAAGTAAATCATACCCTTCTGATAAATAGTCTGGCCTGATACTTAACATTATTTTTTTGTTACCACATTTGGGGAACTGAGCAAGTAGAGGGATGGATATTGTATAACCTAACCTTCAAGGACCCTCCTGTTTCTTCCAGATTACATTTTGCTGTGGGGATTTAGGTAGATTTCAGCTGATAGCGCTCATGATCCCTTTCGCTAATGCTTTGTTATAGTTTTCGTCAATCCAACTGAAGAAACAGCAGTCTGGGAACTGCCACTTGGAGAGTATGAGGAGGTGATCCATACATTTTGTCTTTAATTTTACTTTTACTGAATATAAAATTAATTCAGCCAGGATTGAAATGCACTCAAATCCTAGAAGCGTTGCATCCTAACTCCTGCAGGGTTAGGAGGGACCAAAAGTGACTTTGCTGAGCTTTTTTCCAGTTTCATTTGCACTGTGTCTGTTAGCATGTGTACCAACAAGCTGAATTTACCAGCAGTGACTTTGAAGAACTCATAGAAAAGCCTTTTCTTTTTACCAAACATGGATTTAAAAAATTACATAGAAATCAGCATTGTCAAGTCACATGAAGTGCAATTATAAGCAGAAGGCTTGAAACCTGTTTTTGTTTAAAGCCTTTATTTGACTTAGCAAAAAACAACAGCAATAAATTGTATTCAAAAGCACTTTTGATCCCTGTGCGACAGTATTATTACCAAGAGCAGGGTCTACGTAACACCCTCCTCTTTTCATTTGGGCTAGTTTTCCATTGGCCTCCCAAAGCATCCAAATTGGTGTTTACAATTCTGGAGACAAAGGCTGTTCAGACTCTAGTGGTTGACTATTGCAACTTGGTATTATTAGACAATGATTGTAGCATTGATTTTACATTTTTGTTTTCTTGAAAACTTCTGAAGAAATAGTAGAATCCCGGAGATTAAAATACAAAAATGTGCCATTGAAATATTTAACACAAACATTTCTGTTCTGTTTTCCTCCTGACATTTTCTGATTTATTTAATCTTTTTATTTTATTCTCCTTTCTCCCAGATAATATTTTTAACCTTCAAAACCTGAGGTAAGTAGTGCCCATAATCAATACTCAGTAGGAATATAAATGGCAGTGGCAGGACAGTAAGGAGAGGACTACATCTTTGGCTCCTAGTTTACCATAAGCTAAATTCTTGAATGACTATAACTATATTTGATTTTTTTTTCTGATGTTGTCCTGTCATATAAGATCTAGTACTTTATCCATTCTTCCTCATCCTTTTGCTAAATGGCCACCCCCTAACTAAATGTCTTTCAACATTCCCCAAATCCTTTGTTTAATTAACATAAAATCTTATTTAGAATCTATGTGGCAGTTACAAAACTATTATTTTGCTTCTATGTTTCCAACAACTCCTTCAGGTAGTCAAGGCAAATGGAAGCGTCTCTGTTTTAACTGTGATGGCATTGAAATGTGGGCTGGTTAAATGGCTTGCTCATAGTTACGGACTGACATGGAAGCTAGAAGAATTCAGGTCTCCTGACCCCCATGTACAAGGCTCTCTTTAATACCCTGCACAAAATGTTAATTGTCAGAATAGACAAACCTCTAAGTAGAGGGTTGACCAATTTTGTGATGAGACAGCTCTAGGTAGCAAAGGATACTCTCTTCCCTTTGTCCTGGACAGCGAGCTCCCGGGACACTCCCTTGAATTAGTCTTCAGGGGTAATGGTGATTTCGGGGCAAGCTAGAATATAGCCTCAGAGACCTGGGGAGGTCCAGGTAGTGGACTGGAATAGCTGCAGCTATTAAATATCTAGGTCATCCTTTATAGAGGGTTGTAATATATACTCGAGCTTCTGATTTCAGTGCTGACAGAAAGTAAAAAAAAAAAAAATCCATCTTGCTAGAATGTAGTCAGACAGCAGTTTGTCTTTCCAAAACATTATTAGGTATTATTACAGAATGTGAACACCTTTCATTCCTGACAAACAGGAAATGTGTGCTGCACTACTGGTATGTCAATCAGAGTGATAGCATCAATTTTATGGTTTTTAATTCATTCCCACCTCCTGCCGAGCCTTTTGCTCATCCCAAATTATGAATCTTAAAAGGTACGTGATTAAGAAGGGGAAAAAAATATGCCTCTGTCTGTGTGAGCTACTTTGTGAAGAGCGTGAAGGCAGACACATGAGAGATTTGTAAAGCATGTCCTGACCGCCCAGTGAATGGACAAGTGACTTCCTGTAGCTGGGAGGGCTCCTTTATGCTTGTGCTTTAGTGTTTTCCTAGCAACTCAAGCGATTATTTTTTATATGCATCGGCACCTTTACTTTTGATAAGGAGCCTTTATATGCATTGACACCTTTACGCTTGATAAAGAAAATAAATTAGACATTAAAAGCCACATTTGTCACTCCAGGATGCTTCAGTTACAGTTTCGATTTAAGTTTTCAGTGTCTATTTCTTTAGCTGTGGTGTTTTGTTGCTTTTGATATATGATAAAGGATAAATACAAAGTCAATTCTGGAGCCTGGCTTTGAATGAATCAAGAAATCTTTCTTACAGTCCTTAGTTTCCATCCCTGAACCCTTTTCTTCGACATGTAATGGAAACGAAGAGCATTGACAGCGTCAGTAGAAACTGAGGCTGTTTAAAAATAAATAAATAACGTGCTTGTGGAGAGAGAGAGAGAGAGAGAGAGAGAGCGAGCATGCTCTCTAAACACAAGCTACTTCTCAGCAGGGGGTTTGGGAGCCTGGGGTGTCTGAATCTGTCCTCCCCTGCTCATCTCTGGTTTCTGGTGAGGAGCCATTATTCTCATTTTCCCTCTGCAGCTCCACCTGGACTCCATTTGCTTCCACAAACTCTGCAAATATCACACTCTTGTTTAAGATTGAGGAATGTGATCTGATAGCTGCTGATTGGAAGGTGAAGCAATAATTAGCAATTGGTCAAGGTCAATTTCCCTTCCTGGCACTGACAACAAAGTGAACGTTTCATCGTTGACAGACAATTCTCTCTCTGCTGATAGCACATGATAACATATTTTGTGGATTTTTAATAAGAACTTTCACCGTCTGGTGGCCTCCATGTTTAAACCACTCTTGGCCATTTCAGCCTTAACTGAAGTGTTAGTACTTGAGTGCTTCAGTGAGAGTGCATACAGCCTTGAAGGAACCCATGTGGCATTGGCTTGTGAAGAATTTCTCATTCTGCTTTTTACCACAACTTCTCTATGATTCAGAAGTGAAGCATTCTGGTTCTCTTTTATGCAAGAAAGCAAATGTAGAAAATAAGTCAGAGTTCTTCCTTTTCTGGTGGGGCACCAGCAGAACCCGCTGAGTTCTGAGAGTGATGATAACTCGGCATGCACAAGTGTGGCTAATACAGCCTTGTAGGGAGGCAATGCCCTGCAGGAAAGCTGCCATTCCCACTTGGGAAGAGGAATGGACCAAGGATCCCGTCAAAGGGGCCTTCTGTGAGGGCTTGCCCCACAGCTCCGTTTCCTTGTGATGTGGTGTTAGCATTTTCAAAGTGTATGTGCATGCTCTCTCTCATTTCATTCTTCGTTTAGATATCATAACACCGTGTAATAGAAAAGGACACTGAAACTTAGGGAGATTAGGCTGCTTTCTTTAAGTTCATGGAGATGGTAAGTGGCAGCACTAGATTTTTAACCCATGTTTCCTGACTCCAAATCTAGTGCTCTTTGCTCTACTTTATGGTTGCTTGTGATTCAAACCACTTATTTGGCACGTATTTGTGTTTAAATTCTCAATTAGATAATTTGATTGTGAATTCCTTAAGAACACTGGCATGTTTTATAACAGAGATTTGCATATGGTGCACACTAAATGAATACTTTTGATTGATTAATGAGTTAACCAGTTTTACTCATTCTCTCTTTACATAGTGTAGCATTTTATCATATCACAAATGTTTGCAGACATTACAAGGACTACGTTGGAAATTGGGAACACAAGGTGATTGTTATAAACTAAATGTTGTATCCTCCCCAAATTCATTGCTATAAACTGAATATTTGTGTCCTCCCCTACCCTATAGCATGGCTCTAAGGAAGTAATGAAGGTTAAATGAGGTCATAAGGGTAGGACCCTAAAATGAAAGGATTAGTGTCTAGAAAAACAAATACCAGAGAGCTAGCACTCTCCTCCCTCATCCCTTCTCTCTCTCTCTCTCTTTCTCTCTCTCTCTCTCTCTCTCTCTCTCTCTCTCTAGTGTGCATGTACTTAGGAAAGGCCAAGTGAAGACATATCAAGAGGCATCTGTCTATGCCAGGAAGAGAACCTCTCCAGAAACTAAATCATCTGGCACCTTGAACATGGACTTCCAGTCTCCAGAACTGTGAGGAAATACATTTCTGTTGTTTAAGCCACTCAATCTGTGGCATTTTGTATGGCAGCCCAAGTGGACTAATATGCTGATTAAAACACAATCTTATTCAAGCAGCTGATTATCCTGTGGGATGGGTAGAAAACAGCCATGGGGATATAGACTAGTTCAATATACACTCATGCGCTCTGTCCCTTTAGGAGTGAAACTCAAGGTTATTATACCAGTGGGATCAAAATGCCCTCAAAGTCAAAATGGCAGAGTCAAAATGGTTGAGGATATACCATACTTTTTAGAATTGCATATAGCAGTACTTAAGTCTTCATGGTTAGGGGGTGAAAGTGAGAATCATGGCAAAAATACATCAAAAGAAGATGAAAGTCTGGGTCTTAAAAAATTAATAGTAGTTTTCTAGGGAATAAGGAAAGAAAGTATATGTTCCTCAGAGGTAGAAGTGAACATGTTGAAATCCTGGATTCTGGACCTTAATTAATTCATTACTCCTGGAGCTTAGGATGTACATGAAAATGCTGTAGAAGATAACATTCGAAAGAAAAGAGTCAGTTCCTTAACAACCTTCATATGTTAAGCTTACAATTTGGACTTTAGTAACCTGTGTAGTTATAGAACCAGATTTGCAGAAATTTATTCTCCATGCTCCGTGGAGATTATACTGGAACCCAGCCTTGGGGTTAGGGCATGGGATGAGATTTCAGGGAGTGAAGCTGGAACATGAATTCTCTATGGAAGCGGCCTTTGATATTACCTCCTTAGCTACAGGACATGGCTCAGATTTATAGCCACTTCAGAATTCAAGTAATCTTTCCTTATTTTAATTATGGCACTGATTTCTAGAAAAGAAAAAAAGAGTAATATTTGTCCCTGTGGATGCCCACCTCACCAATGATATCCATGTTCTGGTTCTCATCAAAACCAGAGTGGCTGCTGAATGAGCAAGCTGGTGGGCTGCTGAAAAATTCAGCATTCTCTACTTCTTCTTCTGAACACTGCTTGGTTTCATTTTTATGAAGTACCACATTTTGCTTTGTTTTTAGCTGGACTTCCATGAATTTTCTTAATCTGATGTTTCAGGGAGCAGTAAAAAGAACAGGAAAATATGTTTACTGAGCAATTACTAATGCATGCCCTGAGCCGTCACCTGATCAGGATGCTTTAGACTGGAACTAGTTGAAATATGGGAGAAAATTCATTGCTTTTGTGGTGTGAATTGGATTTTTGTGCATGTGCCTAGTTCATTTTAAAACAATTGTAAAATCACTACTCTGAGACTCTTCTGAGAGTAACTCGCATGTGAAAAAGGTGGAGAGCTTTGTCTCGTGATTAATATGCCTTGCATCTCAGTATTCTGTTCCTTCTTTCCTCTTCAAGCACATTTAAATATCAGTTCATTGGAGAGGGACTGTTCTCACTTTTATGTGTCACATGGAATCCTCGAAACTGACTTGACCTGTTAGTGTTAACAACACTGATGATTGGTTATCATGGCACCTGCAGATGCCTTTCTTCGTGGGCACTTATCATCAACTGGGAAGCTTGTCACCCCAGTTTGCTCAGAGTGTTTCCTTATGACTGCGTTCTTACTAGCTGTAAGTAACTCTTTTACTCAACGGGGAACAAGGGCCAGATGGCTGGCAGACATGTGCTTGAGACTGGGTGAGTCTCATTTGTTCTCTATTTCTTGTTACTTACTGTCACTCCTTAGCTAACCACACATAAGGAACCCACCCTGTGGGCTGCTTTTTGCTGTGCATATCTGAGACATGATTACAGTAATATGCTTCTTATTAACATTATTGTTATTATGAATTTCTTTTTGTTGTTGTTTTAATCTGCCTCATTTTTTTGAAAGGTGAGATAAAAATAAATTCTACCATGGTAAGCAGGTCAGCTAAAACACAGATGTGTAGATACAAGCAATGTTGTCCCCTCCCAATTAATAACCTTGAAGTTATTCCAAAAACAATGTTATAGATAAAAAATAATTTTATTTGGGAAATTCTCTTTTGAAAATGTCTTTCGAGCCTTTGCCTATCAATCACACAAATCATCGTTCTCTGAGGGTGGGTTTGATATTTCTTTTAAAATTCATTGAACAAATAATTATCAGGTGCTTGCTAAGTGGCAGGCAGTATACCAGGAGCAAGGAGCAAGACAGACATGGGTTCTGCCTTCAAAGACATTGAAGATAAAATCTGAGATGAATATCTGAGTCCTGGATAATACCTTTCCTGGTAAGAGAGAGATGTGACTATACAATGACAGTCTTAACTGCCTGAAATGACATTTTTAAAAAAGAGATTTAAAACATTTTGAGTAATGGCAGCATTTCTAGAATGACTCTCAAATATATTACCTAGAAGACAAACACTGACTTTTTAATGCACACAGTATAGTGCTATATAGTTTATAGAGCATTTTATGTACATTATGTCACTCTCTACTTACTGGAACTCTGGGTTATTGACTGGCTTTGAGTACCCATTTCCTCTACTATAAAATGAGTGATTTCTAGATGTCCTCTATGTCTAAAATTCTGTGATTCTTATGCTCCTCATCTCATGCATTTACGTAGCATGTATTATTTTAGAATAGTTCCCTGTGATCTATCCAGTTGAGGGTCTGCCAAGCAGAGATAGGGTCCAATATTTTATCCTGGGGGTGGTAGGTGGTGGCATGAGGTCTGGGACTCGGCCAGGCTGGGCATCTAGAAGCCTGGCAATTCATGGGCTGGGCTCACCCTCAGCCACAGGGTAAGAAGCAGAGGGAGTCTTTGGTTGAAATCCAAGTGAGGGAGCCCTCCTGAGAGTGAGGGAGAGTCCGAAATATCAAGTTCAAAAGATCAGGCAGAGTGAGACGCAGACTCAAAGAAAAATGTTAACTAGACAAAGAGGTTGAGGAGGGCAGAACCCAGAGGGTTACCTGAAGAAACAAGATTTCTTTTGTGTTAGAGACAGAGCCCAAGAACCATTAGAGTGATGAGCCAAAACAGGAAAATAAAAAAAAGGCTTTCTTTCTTAATTCAATCAGTGAATAACAAAAATGAAAAGAAAGTATGAAAATGTAGCTCTGTTTTAAAACTTTACCTCATTAGTTTTCCCCAGTCAATAGCCCATTCTAGGAAAATGCAGGGTGTTTATCAAATAGGACAGCTTGATGATTTCTAGATAGGACAAGCAGTTAGAGACCGAAATGAAGGTTTCTCTTCATATCATAATCTCAACAACTTTGAGACTTCTTTATCCATATCAAAAATAACATATGTTTATAAGTCTATTCAGTCGATCTAAAAATCTTATGTTTTTCTGACAAAATGTATACACAGCAAAAATTCAGAGGAGGTCATAGCCATACTAAGAGATAAATGTAGCCTTCGTGGCTTTGACTACATACATACACAGGTACACACAGACACACACACACACGCAAGGAGTACACCATGAGAGCATTTCTTGGAGCTGTGGGTGTGACAGAGCTCCTCTACAGAAACGTTTACTTTGGGCCCGTAGTTCACCCCATTTCGCCACCACGCTCAGTGGCCGTACTTGTGTTCTCCAGCACTCCTTATCCAGGCGGACAGCAGTTTGTCCAGGAGGGATGAAGATGTAAGAGATCAAATTTTGCACAAATCACAAGTAAAAGAAACTGCTCATTATCTGTTTCTAGCTTCCTACTTCTGGTTTTGTGTCATTTTTACCCCGAGGCACGTTTACTAGCGGTGTTTCAAACTCATCCAAAAATTCATTTTGCTTGTTCTCCTGTTTATTATTCAATCTTTTTTTTCTGGAAGGTTTCTAAGGATCTAGGTATTCTTCTAAGGGAGCCATATTCCTGAATTTTAGCACCAGTGTCTGCTTACAGGCCTTTTTGCTTTGCTGTTGTTGTTTTGTTTCCCTGAACAAATTTATAACATTAGGTCACACTTTATCGAGACGCTCTATTTTCCATCTGCTCTCCATTTTTGCTCTATTATTAGGCTGTGCTTCTGGTATTCTGATCCCGCTTCATTTCCAGGACTCTCACTGACGTCAGCGGGGAACCTAGGCCGGGGAGGGGAGCATGATATCAGCTTGTTTCCACGGGCTGTTTTGGGGAAAAAGTCTGGTCTCCTTGAGGTGGGACTTCCGTTGGATGGACCTGTGTTCATTTCCTACAGGGAATGGAGCCTCTGCGTCATATTTAATGCAACTGCCAGGACAGGATGATACACTTGCTCAACCACCAAATATATTGACTTACTGTTAAAAGGCTTTTAACATAAATTTTAAGAGAGCAACAAAATACATCACCGACTATTGCTGAGAATGCGGGGCTTCAACTACGTTTCTCTTCCATTGATTTTAGTTAATATATTTTAACCACCCCCCTTATTTTACTGTACCTTTTAATTTGTTATTCATTTTTTTGAAACCAGAACTCTGCTGAGGCGCTCCGGACCCACAGGAACTGAAATAGTTTGCCTTCACTATCTGGTAGACCTGCTCGAGCCTGTAGCCCCGACAGAAACCACAACACTGTACAAACTGGCAACTGTGGGTTTGTCTGTTCTCTATTGATTCTATTTCTGGAAGGAAAAAAAAACAACATACACGAACCAATGATTGAGCCATGTGACTGTAAAGCTGACCCAAAGCTCCCGTCAGAACGAGGATGGTGACCCTTTGTAGGCAGGGCAGGATGGGACCCCAAAATTTTTCTGTTTGCCTCTTAACCGTGCATGACCTTTGGAAGCTTTGACTTGTAAGTTTAACTCCTTGTTCTGGAATATGAAACCACTATAGAATCTTTTTATTTTATAGCATGTTATTTAAATTTGGGCCTATTGTTCCAAATATCTAATAACACATATAATAGAGACCCAGTATGACTTTGCTTAAATATCTTAGTTCTTTCTTCCAACATGAGAATCACAGGGCAACTCCACCATAAGGCATTCAAGAAAACAATACACGTGTACTTTTCAAAGTATGAAACTGCAACTGCTGTAGTGTTCCTTTTTCTTGAGCTTTGGTATCGGTGCTAAATCCCAATACTCAAGTAAATAGAATGCATGACTTCTGTGTAGTATGGACTAATGAAAGAGCTCTGGTCTTGGCTCTAAGAAGCAATGCGTCCTCGATCTTCCCTCTCTCCATTACATGTCAGATGACGAAATGATCTCGAAGGCTTGTTCAAGTTCAAAGATTCAAAGTGAATAAAAGCCCTTGATAACAACAGAGAGATCCAGGTAGTGGGGAACACATCCTATTAAGCACCCACGCACGCACACCCACACACATACATACACACCAGAAAAACCAAAATAGCTCCCCTCTCATCTTCCCCCAACAATGACAATGTAGCCATCTGTTGGATGTTCCATTTCACTTAGCAGCTGCTCGCAGATACAGAAATCTGCATTCCTCTGGCTTGTGCTGGTATGCATGCAGCATGTGTGGTTAATAGCATTTGACTCTCCCACCCAAAAGAATGGCTTTCATTGAATAAAAATGATCACAGAAACTTTCCTACTCTCCCATCATGTAAAATGCCTCCACCTCACCGCCTCCCTCCTCATGATAGGCATTTGGAGCTATCTCTGCTCTTGTGTGTTTCAAAATATATCCTCTTAGATATATTTACATCAAACAGTCATCTAAAATTGAAGGGACAGCCAATGAAACTCTTGCCTTGCTAGAAACTTCAGCCTTGAAGGTGTGTGAGAGAGGTCAGAATCTAAAGTTCCATTCTACTTTTATTTTGTCAATACAAACAACATTGCACTTAACACTGACAAGTGAATGGTGTTCAAAAGGAAATCAGGAGACTTTCAAAAGCAGCACGAATCTTACCATCAAACTAAAGGAGAATTTATATGATGAATTTCCAAAAGAGACAGAAAAGTGAAGTTGTTTAAATATTCTACCCCCACCCCCTTGTCTCTTCTTCAAACTGAAACTTTGTCTTCGGTGAGGTATAGTATATGAAGTGGTGTGTCATTTTAAAAGAGGCATTTGGGTTGGGGGTTGGGAGGAGCCAGAGTTATAAACAACAAAAAGGATTCTATAGGCTCTGCAAACAGAGAACCTTGGGTAAAATTGGATCTGCTTTTGAGTACATAATTTAGGACATTTGTTACAAGATTACTGTGGTTTTCTATAAATGTTAGTTTGCCGTATTATTTTCCATGAACTAGTTTTCCAAAATGCAGAATATTTTGCCCCCAAAACATGGAAGCACTAAAGCTCAGATGAGGCACTGATTCATGGGGAGTCACCCAGAAACAGCTGGTCAGCCATCTGCAGCCCCAGAGTCCACTTAGTTTTACTTTGTTCAGCTAATTCTTTCTGTGGAAGGAAAGAAGATGCATCAATCCTGGGAGCAGTGCATGGCTCGTGTAAGAAAATGATGACTAACTCCTGCCCGAGACTGGTATCTGGTGGCCTGATGTGCTGATTTGGAGAGGCGGCAAGTTTCCTATGTGCATTAGGCTTTCAAACTCTTTACTACATGTGCATTATTTTCTGTGCATCCTGTTCTCTGGGAAAGGGAAAGAAATGATGATACACCATTGATTGTTTTGTGGGAATTGTTCCAGATTAGAGCACCCTCGAGAGCCATCACTGGCCTTTTCAAGGCAGGCAGAAGAGCCAGCAGAATTAAGGACGAGCCTGGAAGTCAAACTTGCATGTTTGTCTACTCATCTCTCAAGAGTCCTCAATTAGACCTTTTAACTGCCCCACATTCCGTGTTCGAAAAATGTTGGGGATAAAGGCACTATTGGACACAGATTAAAAGACAAATCATGATTCAATGTCATCATTATATTAAATAAAAATGCTGAGTAAGTAGATAGTGCTGTTTTATTTTACATGTTGACATTATTGTCGTAAAGTTGGTAATTCTATCACAAATAGCCTGGGCTTCCCTAAATTGCATAGGGGGGACTTGACAGAAGATGGATGTTTATGTAGTCCCTTCCTCATGGTACTCTAGGCAGTTCTTTCGGATAACAGAGCCAGATGACTGTGTGGGAAGGAAAATGTCCTCCCAATTCTAGGAAGAAGGCACTCGGGTACACAGGTGTATGCTGCGTACAGGTAGGCGTAATTATAGTTTAATCAAGTTGTTTATCTCTGGAGACCAGTTTTGGCTCACCATTTTGTTTTCTCCTTGATTCATCAAACTCTTTTGCCCTTTCCCCCCATAGTGTAGGTATGTGTGTGAGTGTGAGTGTGTGTGTGTGTGTGTGTGTGTGTGTGTATCCTCGTTTAAATTTTTTTTATCACTGAAGTTTTTAGTTTTCTTAATGACTTACATAACTACACTACAAGATGTGTTCATTTTTACAGACAAAAGATAGAGAAGATAAACTTTTAATGCTACATATAGCCTGTGTGGCATTATTTAACCCAGGGCAAAATTTACTGATCACCTCTAATTTATTTTGTTATACAACCATGAAAAGACTTTAGGACAGTTGACTAGAACAAAAAGCAAGTGCACCTTTAATTGATAAGGCATACATTTTTAAAAAACAAATCAGAAAACCATCTGTACTGTCAACTTTTGTGTCTTTTATTCATTCCTGTTTACTCTGCTATTCAATCCAAATAAAGATTGTTTCCACCTCAGCAACACAAAAATCACATGGACTATCCTTCAGGCTGTCAGTCAGAGGAAAGATATACATATGCCCAAAGTATACACTTGTGCTTGTTCACAGTGTTATTTGAGGAAAATATGTTGCATGTTCTCCTGGCTCTTCTAGTTTTACATTTTTAATTAATGCAATTTATTCTAATTTATGACAACTGTTTGAAAGGCTTGCTCTCCATTTTCCCATTTATAAAGAAGCTATTTACATAGAAGGGGAAAAGCAGTAGGGAAATTGGATTACTTTGCACAGTCAGGTGGAAAAATCTAGTGGACCCTGTCTTAAAGTGAGCATTGTGCTCTAGGACTGAGTGTAAGGACGTCTCTCTAAGAACACCCTTTTCTGCCTCTTTGGAAATAGGAATAAAATTATGGAGAACTTCTCTTCTGCTTTCTAAAGAAAGTATATACAATTTAGTTAATTACCTCCACCTCCTCTCTTGTTCTCTAATCCTGTACTTACATAGCAGCTATCACTGTAGTGCCTACAAACATTGGTAAGAGTGCTATTTTAGAACTAATAAATAAATTAAAAAGCACAAGGCAGTTTAAAAAAACAACCTCAGATTTTTCTTTGTTCTAGTATAAGGATCCTTTAAGACAGAAAATAATGGGACATCTCCATGATTTTAGAGGGCTTTTAATAGCCTTGAATAAAAGGGATTGGCCTCATTGTGCCTGAAAAAGTGCCTCAACTATAGTAGATATTTAAAGAATATATGTTGCTTGGCATCACTGGTATCTATTATTCTCAAATATCTTGTTTAAAAACAAAGCCTCACCCTAGATTGCTCTGCTCTGCCTTCGTTCTTCCTTGAGTGCTTGTTGTGAAAGAACCGTTTGGTGGAGAAGAAACTCAAACAGAAAGATGATAGGGAGCACATGTTGATTTCAGGGCAAATATAGGATCTGAATCTCCCTTGGAGCTCTCATGAAATTCTGTTGGCATATGGTGCTTATCCTGCTAACTGTGTATATGCACAAAGTAGTCTATGGACATGTATAACTTCAGCTACTAACATCCTTAAAAGAAGTCACAAGTCATAGATGCTAAAATTTACCATTATGTATAATTCACTCAATCCCTTCATTTGTATTAACTCATTCATTTCTCATAACATCTCTAGGATATATGTCCCGTTATTGTCAGCACTGCTTTATATATGAAGAAGCTGAATAATGGAGGTGTTGAGTAAGTAGCCCAGACCATTCAGTGAGTAATGACCAGTGAAAGGGGTTTGAATCTGGGTGGTCCCACTCCAGCATCTATGTTCATAATTACCACACAATGCCTTTTCTTTCTCTCTCTCTCTCTCAAACTACTTATAATTTCCAGACTGGATTAGAACTTTGGGCTTGAGAACAAACCTCTAGGGCAGTGGTCGGCAAACCGCGGCTCGGCAAACCGCGGCTCGCGAGCCACATGTGGCTCTTTGGCCCCTTGAGTGTGGCTCTTCCACAAAATACCGGCTCTTCCACAAAATACCGACTTCCGTGCATGGGCCACAAAGTTTCAATGGCCCACACATGGTATTTTGTGGAAGAGCCACACTCGAGGGGCCAAAGAGCTGCATGTGGCTCGCGAGCCGCAGTTTGCCGACCATGGCTCTAGGGTAATGTGAGTTTAGAGCCTGGATATTGTCAGTACAGTAATGATCTACTGAACCTCAAATCTAAATCTAGCCTCAGAGTAGGCAATTGACCACAAGACTCCCAAGAAACTGCTTTCCTAAAATTATTCTTTGTTTATCTAAGTTTAAGTATTTAATGAAGTACATGCTTCACCTGTGGCACCCAGGGCCTTACACTAAAACCATGTAGTCATTAAATAGACATTTATTGAGCATCTACTACATGAAATCACCATTGGGTGGGGGAAACATAAACACACAAACAAATAGTTAAAATGTTGCTTAAAAACCAAACAAAAAGTATGATTGGAAAACCTACAAAAATTATGGCAATAAGAAAAAAGATTTTGGTCTGATTAATGCTGGGGATTAGTACAGAGTAGAGACGCCTACATGAAGAACGAGGTTCTTGAACTAAAGTCTTGAAAAGCTGATAAAGAGTTATGCAGTCAGAGAACTAGGTGAGAAAAATCTAGGAGAGGGAAGGTGCTTGTCTGTTCAGACTTGAAGGTATGAAAGAGCATTAAATATGGTGTAGCTAGAGTGAGGTGCTGAAGTGATGAGAGATGGGGCTAAATAGGTAAGCAAGTATCAGACCACCTGTGGCCGCTATTCTGCAGGTAAAGGCATACCATGAGGGATGACACGCAGGGTGCTGATCTAACCTAACCTCTTTTTTGAGCTCAGAAGTTGATGGCCTGGAGGAGGGTAAAGCTAAAGGGAAAAGAATCAGTGAAGGACTTTTCTGGCATAGTGCTAGACACTAAACATAACATAACCTTTACTACTCAAAACAATCGTATGTACAAGATATCATCTCAACTTTATAGAATAAAAAAAAATCTGGGGATGAGTAACTTTCCCAAGATCTTAGAGCAAATAAGTGACTGACAGCTGTTGTAATTTCCTATCAGTTAGACTCCAACCCCTTCCCATTTCCCACCATATCATGTTGTCTCCTGTTTTAATGTCTTAAAAACAGAGTCTACACTTTCTGTCTACACTTCTTTTCAGTCTCCACTTTGACTCACTCAAAACTTCAGTGTGCTTCCCAGATGCTCCTCCTAACCCTTTGACCGTACCCTGTCGGCCTCTTCTGCTGCAGATCTTCTTCAGCCTTCCTTCGACTCCTTCTGTTTCTCATAATTCTCCCTTCAGCATGCTACTCTTCTCATTCTCCTTCCTGTCATGGTCATATGTCCTCCTTGACAAGATCACTTCTTCGGAAGTAAGCCCATATATGCCACATATCCCATGCAGGAACCTGAGAAATCATCCTATGTCCCTCTTCTCGTCTAACTCTCAACACTAAAGGTGTTCCCATGTCCTGTTATTTGCATTTTTTAGTATCTGACTTTGTTGCAGGTCTGGTTAGTGATCATCAATCTTACCTATATGACTGCACAGCATTTTGACTAGTCTTTAACTACATCCGGGTATCAGAGTGATATTTCTAAGCAGAAACCTGACTACAGGACTCCCTGTTTAAAACTCTTCATCAGCTCCCTATTAAAAACAGAACAAAATATAATTTTTTAAAGAATGGTCTAAAGGTACACTTAGATCAGGCTGATGGTTTTTCTCAAAAGTTATTTCCCATTGCTTAGCATATTACCTGAAAATAGTGAGCACTCAATAAACATTTGTTGAATGAATAAATGAATGAATGAAACTAACTTACTTACACTGATGTATTTAAAGGAATTAGAGATACATGCAATCTAAAATAATATCTTCATTTTTTTCAGTCACTAGGTAGCTAGTGACACTCAAATACTTATAAACAAAGCATCAGCACTGACCAGTTAGACTGCCATCAGCTGTATGTCCATGTACATGTACACTACTGACTCCAGCTGGGCTTCTCTGTAGGGGATAGGTTCTTTCTAAGTTGAATGACCTTTCAATTACACTAGGCAGAAGTGCTTCTACAAGAACTCTTTAACTTTAGACATCATTCTAGCAACCTCCTAGGTCTAGCTTTAGTCGGCTTCATGTCTGATGAAGCTGAAAGACCAAGAGGATGAAGTAAGATTCATAGATGGGATCTGGGGCATGAAGAGAATAGCTCCTGTGTTCTCATGGATGGGACTCAGAGAGGAACACCACTCTCCACATTTGGCCTGCTCTACCCGTAACATTTCTGCAGAGAGACCTTTGAGGATACCATAGAGATCCTCTTTTTTTGAGCCATTAGCTTTCCATGCATTTTTCAGTCTCAGGCCCACTTTCCTCTCATTTTACTTGTCTCTTTTTCTCACCTTATTCTTTTACTTTTGAGTGATTCTGCCTCTCTCACAAATAGTACCCATATCGTTAATTGAATACAATTGTAATCTGCCTTACATAGTTAACATATTCATTAAATAAATTTTGACCACCCAAGAATCAAATATTGCTTTTTCACTTGATCTTAGCCAAAAGGCTGAGAAACAATAAAATATTGCTTTTTGTGAGTCCCTTTCTCACAAAAACAGTTAAACCATGACAAAATGTTGCTTTTTTTATTTGGGTAACAAACCTTCAATACACCTTTCTGTTATTGTTATTCTAATGGGGCAGTGATTTATTGAATGTTAAAAAAAATGCTACTGTAGTCCAAATGTTTAAATAAAAAAAAAAGCAATTCAAATAAGAGACACATAGTAAGAGAGAGGAGGAGAATGAGGAGGAGGAGGTGGAGGAGAAGATTTCATAGATGAAAAGTTATAAAGGAAGAAAAGAAAAAAGGAAATTGGGCGAATAAATAAGTAGCCTGCAATGTCTGTATATACTCCTGGTTCTCAGTCTTTCCTTTCTCAGCATAGGTTAAATTCCTATCCAGCCAAAGGGAGACTAACCAGAGGGAAGAAATCATATCTGGTTAATTATTAAACCTTTTTTTTTTGAGTATCCACTGTGTACTAAGTATTGTTCTAGGCAGTTGGGAATCTTATAAAAATGCTCTCTGTTGCTGATCTCCTATGTTTCTTTTTATGTTAAGAGCGAGTTCTTTTTAAGGGCATATTCTTTTATTTTGTCAGCCTCTCTTTTTGTAAGTTGCTTTGTGTGCCAGCCAAAAGCAAAGGCAAAAAGTAGGTAAAAAAGCAAAAGAATAAAATCATGCACACAAACTCCTTATAAAGATTTGTATTCAATATACTGTGGAGAGAAATTTCAGTCCTTTTCTTATTGTGTTTGCATCTGTTTCCTTATGCCCAAAAGGAATTAGCAGAATAAACCCCCACTGTACCTGGTGGAAGTAATGCACAGCGGCAACCTCACGTGTGCGGCTGGATATTCATGCTAATGTTCTGGAATTAAATATAGCACAGCGCAAGGGTGTCAGAGGAAGAAACAAAGCAACCAACTTCACACCACGGGGGGTGGGTGGCAGAGGCGAGGAGATGATTATACTCTCAAACATCAGGATAAACTGCAAAAGTGGTAAACTGATGAAAGGAGAAAGTATCGAATAAATGGAAATGAGTAACCTAATATCCTCAGTGGCAAAGAAAACCCAAGAATGTGGCCTAGATGGGAAAGGATGAACAGGTCTTATAAAGAGACAGAAACCAGTAGCGATATCTATAATAATAAAAGCGTAATATGCTAATTAGACCGGATGACCTTCCAGAGGAAGCCGGGGCTCTGAGGGAAGCCAGTCCCGGGTGCCTGAGGGAAGCCGGTGCCGGCCGCCGGGGGAAGGAAGGCCTACTCTTGCACAAATTTTGTGCATCGGGCCTCTAGTTCATTAGTAAGCTGCCTCCATCGGAAAGATGAAGTTCTCTATGTTTTTTATTTTTCCCCACTTCTAACAGGAGACAGTACTAAGATCATACACCATTACCTACAATCAGTAGTAGCATGTGCTAGTCCTACAAATCTACAGTTACCCAGTTGTTAGATACCACTTAAAAACAAACAAACAAAAACAAAAAAACTTTAGAAGAACTATTTTATGGGCAATGGCTTAAATGAAGGACCTTTGTTCTGAGAAATTGATTTGCAGTCTTGAGATTCTTGCCTGTAGCCATGGTAAGTTTTGGCTCCAACAAGTACCCAACCCTTTCCCCCCCGGAGACTCTGTGATACCTGAGTGAATGTACCAGGTGGGGAATTGAGACAACTGTATTTAGGAAATGATCCTTTCACTACACATCCATGTCACCTTGAAAAAGTTAACTTCTCAGCATGTTATCTTTTATTTTTTCATTTCTAAAGCAAGACCATTAAGCCAGATGACCTCAATATTCTTTCTAGTTCTGAAATTCCATATTCTCAGTGGATTAACTTAAAATGCCCCATTCATGAGCAATGTAGAAACTGTGCTGAATGCCCTAGCCACAGAGGACAACAATAGAGCCATCTGTGATTTGAGCCTGCCTTGGAGGGGCCTAACCTTTCTCCAGGCAGTGATCAGCTCCTTTGGGGTCAGATGGTTCTTAAACTAGGACAGCCACATCTACACCTGAGCACAGCTGCTTTTGGGTGGCTCCTCCTCTTCAATTAGTTCATATGTCCCCAGGGCTTAGTGCAGTCATTGGCACTTACCAAGTGCTCAGAAAATCTTTGGTGGACGAGTAAAATAATTATCTCCTGGGAAACTGATACCTAAATGGGACTTAAAAGGCTGTACTGAGTGTAACCCTGGATAAAAGCAAGAACTTTGTGTCCAAATCTCAACTCTATCGCTTATCTGGCTGACCCAAGGAAAATTACTTAATCTCTCCAAGACTATGTGGGGTTAAAATGGTATCTGCCTCATATGGATGTTGCAAAGGTTAAACAAGTACTGAATTATGGAGGATGGTGACTAGCAAATAGTGAGTAGTCAATAAATATTAACTGCACTTACTAGTAAGTCTGGTTTGAGCTCTGAGGAGACAAAACATCTTCCGAAGTCATAGTGAAGTTATTCAACATCAGTGAAATAGAGGTTTCTGCAATATTTCTCTGCTGAGCTGGATTGTGTTGTGTGGTAAGGGGAGCTGAGAGGTTGCATTTCAAGAGATATTAAGAGTAAAGAAGAAATAAAAAGGTTGCCAGCTAATATCTAAAGAAAAGTGAATTCAGCAAAGAGAATAAATGGGATCTAGATGGGATGCAAGAATAACATAACATGGGGGCTTTGGCTTAAGGCATTAACATGGGGTCATCTGTGGGGAGAGTGAGCCTAAACCACACTATCTCATTTACGAGGGCAAAGGGCAGGCTAGGTAGGCTAGAGGATCTGGCGAGGGTGTAGGCAAGGTGTCCAGAGAATATTGTCCAAGCTCTTGTTGGGCCCCAGAAGATATAAGGGCCAGTGAGGTGTGCACAGGGAATGCTAGAGAGTTTTCTGACATGACTGCCATTTCTGGGTTTGAAGATAGCCTCTGGTTTAGAGCAAATAGTGACTGAGGGGATAGGAAGCAAGGGATTAACAAGAGCTGACAAAAATCGAGACTGGATTGCAGAGGTGGGCCCAAGACCTAGAAGAAAGCTAGGTAACAAGCTGGGAACAAGGCGGCAGGCACACATTGCCTCCAGGCAGACCCCGAGGTCTCTGGGAGCTAAAATAGCAGGAGAGGGAATAGAGAGTTAAGGAGCGAGCACTTTAATTTAGAGACTGCAGGGCCACCGGGATTTTACTCTGCTCATGGGTTAAATATCTGCTAGGCATCAGAAATTACTTCTAAGACACACCACGTGAGATTGACAGTACCCATATGCATTCTGCTCTGACACCGTTGGCTCAGAAAGTTATGCTGGCTGTAGAGACAGATGATAAAGAAACTTGGCAGGGGCTGGCAGCAGAGCAGCGGAGAAGGAATAAAAGCAAGGAGAGGAATAAAGAGAAGAAAATGAAGCTAAACAACACTGACCACAGAAAAGAAATCTAAACTTTAAAAAATGAAGAAAAGGCTTATTTCTCAGATCCAAGGAGGTTTATATGAGGCCAAACAGGCTGATCCAGTGACTGTGAAGAATTTTCATCTGTTTCCAAAGGCCCAGACCTGGGGCCTGAATGAAAAACAAACAAACCAGGCCGCTTCCTTCCCCCACCTCCTTCTCTGGGTGACCTAAGAAGCTGGAAAGCGTGCACATATTAAAACAGGATGGAAGGAGGCTAATGTTCTCAGAACTGTCCAAGGGTCAGGGCTCAGAGGGAGACCTGGAAAAGGAAGGTGACATCCAGAATTACCTGAAGCAAACTGCTGGAGGCCAGAGAGCAGCAGGGAGCATTAAGATAAGTCAGAGCTTGGCTATGTAAATAGCCCACAGGCACAGTTTATCCTCATACGGGGTCATGATGTGCTGAGAAATTCCTAAAGATTCTGACAAAGCTGTGGTGTGATGGGACAGCTGGGGTGGGTCCCCACCAGGAAATATAAAGTAATTGAAGGCCTTGAAGTCTGAGGTTTGGGCTTCCTAATAGAAACTAACAAAATGTCCAGGGAAGGGATTCCAGTTAGGGTGTTCTCAGGGTTTTGTTTTGTAGTGTTTTTGTTTTTTATTTTTTATTGATTGATTTTAGAGAGAGGGGAGAGGACATGAGAGAGAGAGAGAGAGAGAGAGAGAGAGAGAGAGGGGTTTGTTGTTCCACTTATTTATGCACTTATTGGTTGATTCTTAAATGTTCCCTGACCAGGGATGGAACCTGCAATCATGGTGTATTGGAATGACGCTCTACACAACTGAGCTACCCATCCAGGCAGGGCTCCTCAGAGATTTTAACACCAACTGTCCTAGTCCATTCAAGCTGCTAATAATAATACCATAGGCTGGGTGGCTTAACCAACAAACATTTATCTTTCACAGTTTTGGAGGCCAGGAAGTCCAAGATCAAAGCTCTAGCCTATCCCATGTCTGATGAAGACCCTCTTCCTGCTTCTGAGACAACTGTCTTCTCACTGTGTCCTTACATGCAGAAGGGGTGAGAAAACTCTCTGGGGTCTCTTTTATAAGGATACTAATCCCATTCATGGGGGCTTTACCATGTGACCTAATCACTGCCCAAAGGCTCTACCTTCTAATACCATCACATTAAGGGTTAGGAATTTGAGGGAAGGGCACAAACGTTCACCATATACATCAACTTTAGCCACTTCATTGTTTTAATTCCTTGATCAGAACTTTACTCCTCCCCAATTCAAAACTCTACAGACATCTAGATTATCAGTTAGAATATGTTATATGCCCAGATATTATTTATGTCATATGTCTTGCCTTCCTGTATGACTTCAGGTACCCTCAGATGCCACCCACCTGGTAAGATTGTGAAATGTCAATAACTTAGATAAGTCACTCCATGTCACTATCCAGATGCAGCTATTGCCCTTGTTGCACCACATTGGGAATTATCAGTCATGAGCCCAATTTTTCCAAAAATTTTCCTGGTAGGCCTTGGGGCCTGAGATCCAGGAACACAGGACAAAGTCCAGGAACATACATGACCATGAACTTGCATTTGAGTGATTGGCAGAAAATCTTAGAAATAATCTGGATAAGCAGTGACAATAGTTGGGTGTCTTTATGAAATAAAAGATTAAAATTATAAGACAAACATATCCATATCATCCTCAAATTTGTAAGTCTGACTCCAATAAAGAACAGCCCAGAAGTAGTTTGAGGAGATGTTGCAGATGCTCTTTGCTAGCCGGTCTCTTCTCTTGCACAAAAGTCAGTGCTGACTTAGATAATCTTTGATTAAATATTGGATATACCTTAATGCAGGTAAATTATCTTCAAGAAATTAAAGCAATCTAGAAACTTACATAAGATCTGAGAACCATTTTTTTTTTTCAATTATACTCACTTACTTTATGCAGGTCAATAAACTTTTACTCATATACCTGCTAAAAATGTAAACAGTTACCATAGGAATAATAAAATAAAAATAAATAAAAGCATCGAATCATTTAAAGTATTCTTGAGTGTATTATTGTGTTAAAATGAAAGTCTGTTTTCAGCACCATGGAAAATTTGCAGAACAGGGTCAGGGAATTATGATTTGACCAAACAAAGGACTGGTGTGATATGAAGGGACAGTGGAGAATGGAGAACATTTGTTTGACTTAAATTGGGCAACTTGATTCAAGAAGCACCAGAACAATACACAAAACTACATATGCCATCCAACCCTGTCAAAAATACCATTCCAATGCTGCAGAGCGGTGCCAATTCAACTCAGAGTGCCATCCTCAGCCAGCCTCATATGGCTGTGAAGATTCAGTGAAGAGTCAAACCATTTCCAACTTTCTTTAATCCCTGGGAGATGGATTCAAGAGGCCAGTCTGCCTTTTCAACAAGCTGGGAAAACAGAGCAGCAAGTGCAAGTCTCCATGATTGTTCCTACACTTTATAATGCTCGGCAGCCATACGGGCAAGTAATCTTCTAACATGTGCTGATTTTTATTGAGGACTGCAAATTTTCAGATTCCAAATAGTTTAAAAACAAAGGCAGGCAATGAATAATGAATAGCAACTTCAGAATAGGCAAAGGTAACTTTATTTTGAGGTTCCAGTATGTGTTTCATTTTGGTGATGTTTAGGTCAGGCAACCATTGTTGAAAGGTCACAGTCAGTTCTTGCCAATTATTTTCTTACTTAACCAACAGGAATCTGGGGCACTTTATTATGACAATGTGATGGATTCTCACATTCCAGCTTGCAGGGTCTTATCCACATGGGGATTAGTAGTAGAAGAGGCATTTATTCTCATTCAATTTGTTCATGAATGACCAAAATAAACAATAAAAAATGCTTATTAGATAGCACAACTAAATTCAGTGTTAAAGTAGAAATGAATAACTTTTGATTTTTGTAGGCACAGACACAGACTTCAATTCAGCCAGAAACCTAGGCATGCTCAACTTTTTCTTTCTAATCTCTTGAATTTTAAACAACCACCAAGCCTACCTACTCTAACCTGCTTCCTAACTTGCTCTTTTGCTTCTCCCTCCACTCCATCATCACTGCCATGGCCTCATTATGAGCTTTCATCATTTTTTTTTGGAATATTGTTTTGGCCGTGGTGATTCAGCCTGTCTGTTCACAGTGATTCAAATCAGCTTACATACTCCTGAAAGTGCTAATTTTCTAACATCCTTATCAAACTACATTAACCACCCTGATATGAAAAAACAATGACAACAACAATAAAGCAAGAAACAAACTCCAGTGGCTTCCTATCACTTGAAGGACAAAGGACAATTTATTCCAGGACTTTCAAAGTTTCCCTCTATAGTGACACAGACAGTGTCACATGGCTTGACAGGCAGAGGATGGGCTAGATTTTAGCTAACATAGGCCCAGATTCACATTCTGGGCCCTGCCTATCTTGCTAGCTTCATCTTTTGCCACACTCCCTCATGCTACTCGTGCATTAGCCAGATGAAACTATTTGCAATTCTGTAAACCTGCTATGATTTTTCATGCGTTATGCCTTTCTACAAAATGTCCTTCCTTATCTACCTTGCAAATTTATCTCAGAATCACCATGTGGGGGAGAGCTGCCTGCCAACCAAGAACACCCTCTTTGGAATATTATGTGAGCTGGAGATAAACTTCATTCATGGTTGAGCCATTATATAGTCTTGGATCTTTTTGCTACTGTATCTGGTCCTGTCCCAAGTAACTCAGGCACTTTACAACCATGAGATGCAGTTGCTTGCATGATCATGTCACCCTCTTGTTAATCATCACTATCCTGAGTGATCTGCTTGGTGAAGGAGGGTGTCCACAGCAGAGGAACTCGAGTCTGTGAGGTTTAAGTTTCACCCTATAGCTTTATTAACATCTCCTGTCACAAGTCTGTGATAATCTTGATTTGTTTTTTTTTTAAAGAACTTATTACGAGTGTCCAGGGATACTGCTAGTTGCAACTGCTCCTATTTATAAGTTAGTAAAAGGTGCTCCTCCTATAGTGTGCAGAGCTTGCCTACTGGAGGGAGTAAAAGGATGAGGCAGCTCTTTTGGTCAGCTCTGGGTTGATTGATTAGAAAAAGGCTTCCCTCTGTAGTGAAACAGACAGTGTCACATGGCTTGACAGGCAGAAGATGGGCTAGATTTTAGATAACATAGGCCCACTCCTTAGAATAGTGTAAAAAATTCACAATCATATTAAATGGCCCAGGAGTGCTCTGTGTGTAAGAGGAGGGGCCCAACTAAGAAGTGCAAAGATGAAGACACGTGGATTCAGACTTCGAGGAGGTATGCATAAGAAATATAACCTAGAGGAGGTGTGCATAAGAAATACAACCTAGAGGACAATGTAGTGAACTATCACACATGTACAAGGAAGGAAAGAGTACTTATAACTCAGAAAAAGTTTCATGTAGAAATTTGCATCTCTGCTGGACCTTTAAAATAGGCCACGTGTTGATATTCAGAAAATGGAGAGCACAGAACATTCCTTTTAGTTGGAAGAGCTTGGGGAAAATATTAAGATGCCAAAATGCAGTTAATTCTCTGTTGTTGTTGTTTTCTGGGGCATGAGAGTGCAGGAAGATGAGAATGGAAAGGTAGGTTGGAACCTTATTGTAAAACTAGTAGCCCTCTGCACGAATCCGTGCGCGGGTAGCTCGCTGCTGCTTGCCTCAGCTGGCCACCCGCCCACCGCCGCTGGTAGCTCTCCACTGTTCATAGCTCACTGCCCCGCCCTCCTGTAGCTCTCTACCACTTGTAGATTGGTCATGACATTACAGCATAATGGTTAATTAGCATATTCCTCTCTTATTATATAGGATTGCTAAGTGTTAGGATGAGTAGGTTGGAGATTATTTTGGGAAAGAGGATCCACAATAAGATTTTAACACAGATATTCTATAAACTGTATGACAATGGTTTTGAAGGGATAACTCTGGAGATACAAAGACAAGTTAGGAAAGTTATTGGAATTATTTGGGCAAGGAGAAAAAAGCTTCTGGGTTAGGCCAATAGCAGTGGGAAGAGAAAAAAGTAAATGAATTTTGGAAGGAAAATTGAATATTTTCAAATGTGAGGGAGAAGAAAAAGGGAAGGAAGAATGTAGAGTATTTAAAAGCCAGATACATGGGAGAAAGTGATATACTTAAAGATTGAGATGTTATGAAAAAGCACATGTTGCTATAGAAGATGATTTCAGTTTTGAACTTGAGTTTGATTCAATCTACATACAGAGACAAGTTTCATATTTTGTATCCACCTATAGGTTGTAAATAGCAAACTCCTAAAAAGCTTTTAGTGTATGCCAGGTACTACTCTAAGCACATTTAATATATTATTAACTTAATAAATATTCCAGCAGCCATGACGTAATTACTAATATTGTCCTCATTTTACAGATAGTTGATATACTCAGAGTTACACAGTTAGGAAGCAAGAGGGCTGAGATTTTAACTTCAAAGGTCTGACTCAAATACACATATTTTAAAGCATGATACACTGCTTTTTATAAACTCACTTAGGGAAAGAAAACATCAGAAACAAACAAAAAATATATAATGTACATTGTGGAAACTTAGGAATATTTCTAATAATTATAACTAATCCAAATTTATCAAGTGGCTTTGTTTCTCCTAATTAAGCACATTTGAAAGCTTCCAGAACAATAAAGCACAATTTAATAGATAGTAACCTTTTTCAAATAGGAATATGCTTCAGGAATATTATACAAAAAATATACGGGAATGAGGGAAAAAGTAGGATCTGGTTTTAGCTTTTGTCATAGACAGAGCCAATTTTCAAAAATAATAACATGTTATTGCCCCATGAAGAAAGCTGGAGTAGTTTGTCACCCTGGGCTATCACACTCAGCCTTGTTCTTTTTGGTTGGACTTTAGGCAGAGCAAATCCTCCCAACAGACAGCTGTCAACTGTTGCAAGTTACAGATTAAACTGACAAACTATTTAGAATAATGGATAAAAATACTACAAACTCAGAGAGTCTAAGAAGAGTACTTTAGAACTGGATTCTGAGTGCCAGGAGTAAATGTGTATCTCTCATACCTATTTCCTACAACAATTTTGCTTTATAGTAGCATGAATAGTTGGAAATAGTTCATTAACTTCTCAGTTAATCTAGACTCTTTAACCAGGGTTTCTTCCCTTCTGTAGCAAATTCAGAGATATGATCTGTATGCTAATAGCCCAATTCTGCCATGTTTTCTTCATATCCTCATACATTTCTAGTGAGAAATGACTGGAAAATTAATAATAATAAATTGACATCTATACAAGGTCTGTGAAGTGATCCAGTATGGAAGACGAGTTGGGTGACTGACCATACACTCCAGTTACCTTCCCCTTCACACTCTCGTAAAAGTGTTTGATTTGGTTCATAAAATATATGGTCATTCTACTGATGAAGAAAGAAAGCATCAGGAGTTTTGGCCATGGAATTATAGGCCTGAATCTATATTCATTTAAGTAATTAAGTATGGTCAATTATTTCAAGACAGTCTTAGAACTTCCTTTACACAAAAACAAAGTATAACAATGAGCCAAGTGCCTTATTGAAGTACCCCAGACTTCCTTTCTATCTGTTTTTATGTTATCTATAATTTGATTATTGAATAATGAACACTTGGATTATTTAGCCAATTAAGACAATAGAAATTTAAACCTGAACAAATGATATGTAACAGCAAGTTATGATTGAGCCAGTGAAGTGAAGCAGAGACTATGGGTTGTCTATCCCAACATCAATTCTCCCCTCTTCCTTAGTGCAAGAACCTGAATCGACTTCAGGTAGCAATGTATCAACCTAAAAGACTATATTTCCCAGCATAATTTGCAGCAAGATTTGTCAATGTGACTAAATGATGGTAAAAAAATGTATATTCAAAGTGTGTGGGTATTCCCCGAAGTCTTATTAAGAAAACAAGGAGCAGAACTTTCTTCTTCTTGATATGTGGAGTGAATGAAATGACTGAACGGAAACATCTTTGACCACAAATTAATGCACTAAGGAGGGTGAAGCAGCAACAAAGAGGAGCCTTGTCTTCTGATAATTCTGGAATCATTATGTTACTTCTAGAATGTTTGCCTCTTGATAGCTTCCCTATGAGAGAAAAATAATTGTTTTTCTTGTTAATCCATTGCTATTTTGCTTTATGGTCACTTGCAAGAAAACTTAATTCTAATTGACTCAGGGAAAAACATAAAAATTTCATAATTAGAGTTAACAGTGGATATAACTTGTGGAACCTGAGACAGAAGATACCTACTAAGAAGGGCTTCCTGTGGCTAATTGGGCTTAAATTTAAAAAAAAAAAAATGCCCAGAGCCTAGCAGCCATTTATACACAGGGGCCTCATATAAACTGCACTTCATGGAGAAGCCTGCACTGAACTACCTGCCTCTACACTGAGCTGCTTGCCTGAGCTGTATTTCTGCCAGCTGAGCCAGCCTTTATAAAAGGAGTTCCAGGAATCCCATGTCAACCGATAGGACTGAGGCTTTCCCCCATCTAATTGGAGCTGCACAGATCCAACCAACCAGAGCAGCTCTATTATGACCAATCAGGACAGTGCCTTTCGGACCAATCAAACTGTGACCATTTGGAGTCCTCATTTGCATGATAGACCAATCAGGGACCAGGGGCTAGAATTTGTGTCTATATAAGCCAGCTCCCCTCTGGCTCAGGGAGCACACTTTCTCTTTCCACCAAAGACTGCAGACTGTGTTTCCTTGACTGAGCTGAAACACTGAATATGTCTTCCCAGAGCCCAGCAGGGCAGCATAGGTCAGAGCACACTGGTGCAGAACAGGGCAGATCAGAGCAGAAAGTGGCAGATCGGCACAGTGCAAAGCAGACCCACAGGGAGCAGAGCAGAGCACACCAGGGAGGAGCAGAGCAGAGCTGTCTAGCCATCTTGGCCCCAGGGCTGCCATACAGCCATGCTGTTTTCACAGCCCAGCTGCATCACAATTGAACTCTTCTGAACTGAATAAAGTTTCCTTTCTCACCATACCCCAAATTGGGGATTATTGTTGGTATTGAATTGGTATCAACCACCATAGGTTGACACACTGAACATCAAGGAAAGGAGGAATATGTTGGATGGGGAGGGAAGGGTACAGAAAGGGAGAATTTCTTTAGTGTTCATAGATCTTACAAAGGTGCAACTTACCATTTGGAACAAATTAAACTACTGAAAAAACCATGTATCTCATGTGTAGCAATAGTGAGACTCTAAGGGTAAGCAGTAAAATGTCCTGAGTATATCAGAAGTAGTCCTAGCTTTCTTATTTGAATTAAAAACAAAAAAGTATACAAGTGCCCACACATCAGCTTAGAGTCCTGGGATATCTGGACAACTTTCCTTAAAGGAAGGCATATCACAAAGCATGATGTTATCAATTGACTACAAAATGCTTTTACAACTTCCCAGAAGAATTTCAGCTCATATCAGCACAACCTGACCGGGTATGGCTACCCATTACAATATGCTAGCACATGAATTCATTATGTGCAATATCTAAGCCCATCAATGTTGATCTAAGTATTGCGATGGCCGGAGCTCAGAGATCCATCTTAATACAAAGTCTGAAGATTTGGCTTTCAGGAATACATCATAGACATGTTGCCTTACCTCTCTGTGGAACCAGAGGGCTTACACTGGGTATCTAAGGGCTTGTGAGGAATGGGAGCAGATGGTAGTTTTTATATGTTCTTTTTATAAATGCATTTGAGCAGGTTTTTTTTTTTTTGCATGAATATTTCATTTATGACAGGGTGCTGCTTAGTTATATAAAAAGTAAATACATAACGAGCGAGGTGTAAGTATAGCAGCAATGTAGTGTTGAGGCTAATGGGTGGGGAAAATTTTAAAAATACAAAGAATTCTCATTTTCAAAAAGTACTTTGCAAACTTTAAGAGATAAATGACTTGTTTCTTCCCTATTTCCTTTATCCCCGTTTCTCCCTAGTTTATTGTGTGCTTGTCCAGGGAAAGAAGACACTTTACATTCAAGAAGTCAAGCATTTGGATTTTCAATCCTATTTTTACAAGTTAAAGAAAGCACACAGACAGCCTGCATACAGTGAAAATAGCAAGAGCAAGAACACAAACAGGAGCAGCCTAGGGGTAGGAGACCCTGGGAGGCTAGATATACAACCAGCAGCAGGAAGAAAGGAGGGTATAAAACAACAGCTGCCAAAAGCTGTAATGATGGGCCTTGATCTTCACAAAGGACAGGTGGCCAGATACCCCATATACTTCCATTGTGCAACATCAAGTTATCACCATGTTCTGGGCTTCGAAAACTGTTTCTAGGCTTATCTTCCAGAAAAAAATGTTTAAACTAACTTGAGAAAATATATCTAATCCCATTTCCCTATGGAATTGTTTTAGCCCAAGTCTATATTGCGTGTTGCTACAATTAACTGGAATAGGTATCCCAATTCTTAGCTTTAATTTAACCCAATCTATATTAGCTAGGACCTAAAACCAAACAAACAAAACAAAAATAAAACACACCAAAAAACCCCCACAAACTCCTCAAAACATAACAACTGTAGTTTTGGTCAGACCTCAAATCTTGTGTAGTGGAACAGTAGACACTGTGCTGATTTTGTGCACAATATTAGGAAGATATAAATAACATGGATGTCGTATTCTAAAATATAATAAAAACGGCATTTGTATTTTCAATGATCTAAAGACAACATGGCTTGTAAGAAGATAACTATGATAATGAATTTTATGTTTTTCTAAATGTTCCTTGACGATAAGGACTTTATTTTATATGGCAGGCCCTCAATATTCATGTGGGATACCGCAGCACCAAATTCATGAATATCAGTTTAGCATGTAATTGTCTCCATAAAACTTCTGTTTTCTGGATTAGAACCATCACTTTCTTGAATAGTTTTGCTTCCACTTTACTTTCATCACCAGAACTAGCAGCTGACCTTATTTTCAGGAAGAGTATTCACAAAGAAAATAGGTTTTTATCATGTCATGAGAATTACTACTTAGTAACTTGACCACAAGTAGAGAATATCTAAACCACTGTGAGAAGATATGTGGGCCAGTCATTCAAATTCACTTTTGTTAAAGGATTCCTCCTAGAGACCTGCCTCTTGCCACATGCAATTCAATTTCATGCCTCAGCAAAATTACAAATTTCTATGCGTCATGAACCCATGACTATTGTTTGGGGGTAGCCAAAGTAGTAATGTTAAATCCTGTCAGTAACATATTTCTCGGCATTCTCCAAATACTGCCTACTACAATGCCTTGCATATAGTAGATTATCAATGAGCTTTTAGGTTGGTTGATTATCTGATTACTCTAAGTATGTGTATATTAGTAAGTACTGAATGAATAAGTTGTTGGGCATGGCCCTGCACTGATGTACCCTTTGGCCCCCTCCAGTGCTTCCCTTAGAGGCAATTTAGTAATTTTAGTTAAGAATAGCATTAGACTAATGGGCGCTAAACAGTGCTACAGCTGTTGTTAAGAGGGGAAAAGGATTATGCAGAAAACAAATGTGGTCTGCATAGAAGGAGTGGATGAAAACGTTAGAATGCCTTCTAAACTTTTCTAACTTTATGTTAAAAATAATTTTAGAGATTTCCTGGGAGTTAGACTTAGTAATAAATCAGCGAATCAACAAGTCAACTTTTCCCTCAAGCCAAAAGTTCATTTGCTACAAACCACAAGAAAATGCATTATGGAGATTCCTTTGGTTCAGCCATAGATCTTGGATTATGCATAGGACAATTTGTCATTTTTTAAGAATGATGAAAGTTATACATGCAGTACTTAACCAAAAAAAATGATCATCTCTACCTGGACTTCCTATCTCTTCTAAAAAGAGTTTTGCATATTTGCAAATATTAATTGAATGCATAATACTAACAAGTAATTATATAATCTTCCCTTAATTAAAAAAAAAATGTGTTTTGCTCCAAACTTCAGTTTGCCCTGCAAAATTGGTCCTTTCCACATCTAATATTCTTCTTGGTGGTGACCAAAAAACTTGATTGATTCCTAAATCAGAGAAGACATCATTTTTCACAAAACCATAATATTTTGAGTTTCATTAAAATTCAGATGTCCAGCCCTAACCAGTTTGGCTCAGTGGATAGAGCATCAGCCTGCGGACTGAAGGGTCCCATGTTCAATTCCGGTTAAGGGCATGTACCTTGTTTGTGTGCACATCCCCAATAGGGGGTGTGCAGGAGGTAGTTGAACAATGTTTCTAACTCTTTATCCCTCTCCCTTCCTCTCTGTAAAAAATCAATAAAATATATTTTATAAAAACACCACTCAGATTTCCATAAAAACCAAACAAATGTTTTTAATAAAGCAAAATGTATTAAAACTTTTGTTCCAGTTCCACTTTTTGATTCTCACTGTTTTCTTTTCTTTCTTTCTTTCTTTTTTTTTCAGGCTAAAGACCTGAGGGCTGTTACCTATTTGTATGGATAATTTACATGTTGTGTGAACTTTCATCTCTGTCTCTCTCTCTTGTTGTTATAAAGACCAAAGGGGAAAATGAATTAACTTTCCTGAAGAATATAGAGTGGATTTGTGGAAATAATCATTGCATATAAATATCAATTACATTAAAAATTTTGCATCTTGAGAGTTCTGTGAAATAGGGGGGAAAATGGTTCTGAAAACTGGTAAACTATTTCTAGTGTAAGTGGGAATGAAGGCCAAGGGTAGGAGACATGATTACAATGTCGGTAGACTACTGATTAAAGGAGTGGAGGAAAAAGTAAAGTAAAATCAAGGCAAGGCAGTGAAAAAAAAGTGATACTGAGAACTAAAATCTAGTTTTAGAGCTTGGAACAAACCAAAGATTTAATATTATTGTATAATTTTTTAAAGCACATCATTATAAAATGGGGTTTTAGGAATGTTTATGGGATAATTTCCTGGGGTAAGCTTTCCTTCTGTTATTTGGGCAGTGATTTCCAGTGCTACACAAACTCCTGAAGTCTCCCCATAAATTGTCAGTATTTCAACATCAGCATGAATAATGTATATTAGAGATAGCATAGGAAGAAGAATTCGGATTTGTAAAAGAGGAACAGCAGATGCTGGAAACCCTAATTGTGGTTATTGGGCAATGTTGTCTAGTCCATAGCTCAAGACTTTGACACTTACTGACTTTAACAGGGTTGTGCAATTCATGGACATGGGAATTTAGCTTGGCTGAAAATCACTGTATTTTACCTGATAGTTTTCTCAAGAAGGTGATGGTTCTCAAATGTCTAAATTAATATTTTGACTGAATTCCACCACATATGCCTCATCTCTACTGAGCACAGTGGAAGACTTGTGTTTTGGGGTTGATTAACGGAGGACACAGGATTAGCACATAGTGGACTAAATTGTAAATGACTGAAAAGAAGCTCATTTGTGTCTATTTATTCATCCTTATTAATAGTTTCGGGCACTTAGAAATGCCTCAAGGAAAGGCAGAACTGCAAGTAAATAAGTTTGTGAATACTACCATTAACTCTGGGGTATTTGAAACAAACAAAAATGGTGAAATTAATGGACACCAAATCGCAAGGAATCAGTTTTTCTAAAATACATTTATAATTTCAACTTAAATTATTGCCTCTTGAATACTAAATATTTACTGTTAGCATGTAGGTCACATAATAGCTCAATGAATTATTTGTTCAAATGGTGTTTTTGAAATCTATTAAAAGAGTTTTGTTTAAGTAATTTTTAGTGAAATCCTAAAGTATTTCAAGCCACTGAATTTTAAAGGTAATTACTGAGCAACACTTTTTATTTCTGTTCAATAAAATTTATTGGGACAACTGCTAAGGGCCAGAAAAATTATGATAGTAAATCAAGTATCTATTATAGACAATTCAGAACTTCAATTTTTTTAAGTTGAAATTCATTTCGTACTTTTTGGATGTTTTCAGGAAAAAAAATTCCATGTAAGTAGAAGGCAGCAAAGACTGCTGAGTAAAGAAAACTGTGCTGAATGAGGAATCAGAATACCCATGTTCTTGAATCCTGGTTCTGTTATATGTAGTTATATAATCTGGAAATTCACCTAAATTATCTGAGCCTCATTTTTCACATCTGAAAAATTAAAGGGTTAGAATAAATAATGTATAAGCCATGTGCCATATTTTATAGTCTATGGCTTTATTACTCTGTGATCTAAGTTTGCAAGCTTCTTTCCAGAAAGTTTTTCTGAAGCTGTATTAATATGTTTTACTGTTAAAGTTAATATTTTCCCAATCCACTGGAGAATATAGATATTATTTTTTTCTAATTCAATGTTTTCTTTGATAATTTTCCTTGAAATGTTGGTTGTTACTACTACTTATTTATATAAAAGTGAAAGTGCAGCTATTATCTGATTTAGCATAAACTTTTAGTTTTGAACATTTTTAGCTTAATAGTTCATGATGGCTAAAGGTACACTACACCTGTTGTCTGTCAGGAGGCAATGCTTCAGTCGATTCACTTCCTGTCTGAGCTGAACAAATTTCTGAACCTCTTAAGGACCCATGTGTTCATGATCAATTGGTTCCTTCTAATAACATAGTATTTCACATAACAGCACACTCAGTGGCTTCACTCAGGAACTAGAACTCAGAGGAGGCCAAATAAATAGAAAGCCCCCAGGAAGAGCAGGAAATGCAGGATCAGTGTTCACAGTAACTTTCAAAGCATATAGACAAGTGTGTAGCTGATGACAGCTATAACTGGGTAGTAAAGTAACTTAGGACAATATTTTGTGTTTCCTCTTAGTATGAAAAAAATACCTACATGAACCAATATCAATGTCATCCATAAAATCTATGCTACCAAGACAAGCCTGTATGCTGAGAATGATGACATCTTCTGATAATCATAATGTTTCACTAATCTTGTACTGTTCCTTAATGATTTTTTAGGTAAGAAATTAAAAACTCTTAGAGAGTAAATATTATTACTAACATATTCAACAAATCCCCATGTTACTGCTTAATCTGTAACTGTACGTGAATTTATGCATTATAGACATAGTCTAAAGTGAAAGGCTCTGATTGGTGTGCCTGAGTCTACCCATTACTGTTTTAATTTAATTTAATTTTTAAAAAATCTTCATCTGAGGACATGTTTTTACTTACTTTAGAAAGAGAAGAGAAGGGAAGGGAAGGGAAGAGAAGTGAAGAGAAGGGAAGGAAAAGGAAGGGAAGGGAAGGGAAGGGAAGGGAAGGGAAGGGAAGGGAAGAGAGATGTGGGAGTGAAATATCAGTCAGTTGCCTTCCGCACATCCCCCGACATGGAATTGAACCTGCAACCTGGGTATGTGCCATGACCAGGAACTGAACCCATAAATTTCAACCTCTCAGTGTACAGGACTATCCTCCTACCAACTGAGCCATATCGGCCATGGCTACCATTACTGTTTTTGCACGCGCGCATGTGCGCGTGCGTGCGCGCACACACACACACACACACACACACACTCCACAACAAAACAAGCAAACTACTCAAATAAGAACATTAAAAGCAATGTTTTACTTTGTCTAATCTGAGGAAATTATCTCAATGATAAGTTGAGGAATTGTTTGACGATGGAGTTCTGATAATGTAAAGCAAAGCACTTCTTCTCATGTCCCAACACCCAAAATGTGATTTGACTCTCCAATTAAAAAGTCTGTTCTGTAGGCGTTTTGACATCTGGGAGATGAGCAGAGGAAAGTTGTCAGTAAAAGTATAGTTGGGGAGGTAGGAGGAAAACCAAAGCTTTCTGTGTCATGAATCCCAATGGAAGAAACATTGTAAGATGGAAGTGGTGGTAAATCATGCTGAATATTATAAAGAAAATTTGAAGACTTTTCTGGGGATTTTCAATTGCTTGTTGATGGTAGAAGCCAGATTAAAAGTACCTAGGGATCATGTTATAATTAACAAGTAACATAGATGACCTTAATGAATTTATCATATATATGAAAAATATTACTGCAGGATTAGAAGAACAGAGCTGTATCAAATTGCAAAATGGCACCATGGTTTTAATATCTCAGGAGATTTCTGCAAATAATTTTATTTTAATAAGTATTTTGTTTTTCATGTAAGAGCTTTTTTTCTTTCCTTTATCAATCTTCTTAGTGCCCAAAATTGCAAATTTGACTTATAAGGTAATTTGATTACCCACTGTTGCTTCTCTGAATTCGGTGACATCTGTAGGATAAGCAGTCTCCCGTCTCATATTACAAATACTACCCATAGCGTCATGGTGGTCTGGACATTCTGCCATACATACTTGGGGTCAGCAAGTTCATCTCCGACCCCAGCTCTGTCTCTTTGGTGTGGTTAGACTGTGGGAGGGATATTTCTATTTTTCATAATTTTTTTGTAATCATAGCCAACTTTCACGTGAATCACTGAAGAAACCACAGGGACATTCTGTAGTTTCTGTACTGTGATTCTACTTGACAGAAACAAAAATTGCCTTACACTGTCTTTGTGGGAGTGTTCTTTTGTTATGTTTTGTATTCTTTCCTGTAGATTCTGTAAAATCAAGGCAGACAGAAGCCAATAATCTAGTTTTCTTTAATTCTTTGATCTGAGATGATGTCCTGAACATTCACTAATGTAAATCTAGATCAGACTTCATTCTTATTTTCAGAGATGGGTGTGCCATAATTAGTTAACTACCCATACATATTTAAATATCACCTTTGTTTTTAATACCTATTTTCTTTTGTACATATTCCTTTAAGATGCCTAATGTAATAGAGTGACTTGTTGAACGTTTCTCTCAAAAACAAGGTTTTCTTAAAAACTCATCACAAAAATTTTCTCTTTATTCCTTTGTTAAGAGGCATGCTATTTTTTTTATAGCTATATAAAAATAACCAGTCAATGTTTTCAAAAAAGCTCTATGGAAACTTTCTCTCTATGATCTCTTTTCAAGAATATGTTCAAAACATATAGTAACATTCTTTATTTATTTAGTCTTGGAAAAGTTTCTTCATGTTCATGTCATTAATTTTTTCCCCTCAGGGTTTCTAGAGACAATGCATATTACAGTTAAATGCTAGTTATTTTTATCAAGGTGTTTACCAGCTATACTTTTCATTGAAATTCAAGCAGTAACTGACACATACCTGGATACAAATATTTTGCTACTATTAGTCATTAACTCATCTCTTAGAACTCTGACAATATCATAGTCTGCTTTTGTGTAGAAAATGTATAAAAAATGTGCATAGGCATAAATTTTACTCTTTGGATATTTTCAGGGACATTTCCTGAATCTTCCCTGGATTTGTGAAATGTGAAATTAGTTATGTGACCTCATCACCTATTGTCTTGCATGAAGGCAGAAAGTAGAAAGTTCCAAACCTTCATTTTCAATGAAGTAAGAATTTTTACTGGACATTTATTGACATGACATTTAAATCACTTCTCTATAACTTTTATTTGCTCATAGTCTATAAGAATAGGGTAGCCATTGTTTTGGCAAAAGTATATGGTATGATATATTGGAAACATGATAAATGAGGAAGAGTCAATATTCTAACACTTTAATAACCAAAATTTTTATTTTCTGCATTTTAGATCTTGCTATTTTAATAGGCTTAAGTTTTGTGTCAGTTAAGGTCATGGTGGAAGGCATAATTCACCAGATGGCTCAAATAAACAGACAAGGTATTAGTTACAGAGATATGAAAGGAATAAGGAGACAAACAAAGGCTGGCCAGGACCCAGAGACTAGCAACAGTGGGAAGTGGTTACCCTCTGGAGCTGAAGAGAAGGAAACTGTGTTTCTGGAGTTCAGAGAGAACTGGAACTGCGGAGAAGGGTCTGCCAGTGGGAGCCATGGAGAGATACAGCTCCTGTCGGAGATGCAGCACCAAGGCAGGCAGGGGGTTGAAAGAAAACCGTGACCTCTCTCCTCCCACGCTCTAATCTCCCTCCAGTGCCTTCCTGTGGTTGACCTAAACCAGAAGCCAACAACAAAGGAGTCCAGGTGATAGATAGAAAACAGAAGGGAGGAGTATGTCTAGTAAGGAAAATAGGGAAAAATAAAACACCCAAAATGAATAAGGGTAAAACTACTCTTTGGATAAAGTGTTAGTTTTATTTATTTTATTCTGGATTTAGCAGCAATACTGTAGAAGAAAGGGTGGACGTGCTATAATATGATCAAGTCAATATTTTTAAAAAAGACATTCAGTCACAGGATTTTACATAGTTATTAATTGGAACTATTGGGTTTCTACAGGATTTAAACAACTTTAAATCAGCATTTTTTAAAGTACTGTTTCCAAACAGCATCTCATAAAAAGTACCCATATTCATAGACTGATTGGGGATGACTGATTGAAGTAGCAGTGTGTGTCCCCAAGTCTGACATCTCTTTCTAGCCCTCATACCATGAAAGACACTAAAGGTTCTACTGGGGATACCTGGTTCTAAGGAACCTACTTTGAGAAACTTTTTATAAAGAAATGATAAATTAAATTCTTTATTCTTTTGTTAACCCCTCTTCTGTGGGGGGGGGGGGGGAACACTGCCCAAGGTAGACCAGCTGTTTCCTCAGTTTTTAGAAATGTGGAATTACATTAAGAAAGTTTCAGTTGCCCTAACTGGTTTGGCTCAGTGGATAGAGCATCGACCTGTGGACTGAAAGGTCCTAGGTTCAATTCCGGTCAAGGGCATGTACCTTGGTTGCGGGCACATCCCCAGTAGGGGGTGTACAGGAAGCAGCCGATTGATGTTTCTAACACTCTATCCCTCTCTGTAAAAAAAATCAATAAAATGTATTTTAAAAAAAGAAAGAAAGTTTCAGTTATACTTTAAGATGAAACAGTCTTGTTCCTTTCACCTTTTCTTGAGATATGGAGTCTGTCATTGATAATTTCGAGATTGAAAGTTTATGTTCATAAGAAAATAATAAATAGATGGTCAATCTCTAGTGGGAAATGTGGAGGATGTTTGATGATTCCAGATTAGTGTATTCACACTTCAAAATAAATTTGATAAGTCAATCAACTAACTGCTCAGTTTATTCCTTCATCAAACAAGCAATTAATGAGCATTTCTTTTGTGCCAAATACTGCACTAGTCACTTGTAAAATAGAGACAACAAAAATGACAACTTTTCTGCTGTCCTAGAGTTTGCAATTTAGCAGGGGATGTAGGTGACTTATATTAAATAAATACAAAATAATTATTTCATTATATTTGTAATGTTTTGTTAAAAAGTATAGTAGCTATATAATATTTAAAAGTTTCTACATGTAATGTATATATGTATCTAGATATATGAAAAAGTAAATAATCTAATGTATTTACTTTATAAAATCCTAACACATTTAGCACGCTGGGAGACCTAGAGCCCACTGGTCCAGAATAAGGGCTGAAGTCCTCGATATAACAGCCAAGGCCTTTGTAATCAGTCTCCAATCCATTTTCTTTTACTACTTTCCCACCTACTCATACAGGATTGATCCCTTGGATGCCATTTATTGGCATGCTATGTTCTATCCCATTCCCAAATGGTCTAGCTCTTCTTTCCTCTCCTCCTGAGACTTCCTTTCTCATTTCTTTCTACCAAATGATTCCCCATTTTGAACTATTTCCTAATTTAAATCCTTATTAGTTCATACAATTCCATGAATTCTTCACTGAAATTCCATAGCATTTAATCATGCATTACTGTGGAATTATTTGATTTTATATTTCATACATGCACTTATTCAATGCATAATAAGTGCCTATTGTGTGCCAGCAATGAGCACATATATCTTAAATATATCTCTGCTTTAGTGGCACTTGCATTTTATGTCTTTGGTGAAATTTAGTTCCCAAAGAGTAAGATGGTGTTTATGTTCCTTTGCAATTGTATCCACTTCAAAACAAACAAGGTGCCTTGAATTTGACAGTTGATGTATAAAAATTGGTGAATGTGTGAAGTAATTTCATTTAGTCATTACATTAAATACTACTATAGTGTTAATCCTTCTAAGCAGCTATACTACTTCCTATTATTTTCTATATGTCTGGATTAAAACAACTGACGAATTTACCTTCTGAAATAGATGCTGAATTAATCTGTACATATCTGCACATATAATAACTGAATTGTAATAAATGAAAGTACATTGAAAAATATGTAAAAAGAAGGCATCCTTGTCTCAATTATTATTATTATTATTTTAAGTTGACCAACATACAAATATATAAGGCAAAGTATTTCTTGAAAGCCATCAGTAGTTCAGTAATCTCAATTCTTCATTTTATGATGTACCTATATACTAACAATCAGAGATTTCTCTATCAAGGCTGGTTCCCATGAATGCCCAACAGAAAGAAAAAAGAATAGAAAGGAGAAGTAGAGACATCAAGTTTTGCTTAGCTCTGTTGGCAAATTTCCATGATGTCAGCCCAGTTTTCTTTTTGTTCCAAAGCAGAGGTTCATGGGCTTCTTTGTTTTCCGTTTGTTTGTTTGACATCAGTTCTTAATCATGAGTCTGATGGTCTAAATACATAGAGCATCAGATTACCTGCCTCCAGTTGTAAAGCAGATTTTTGAAGACAGAATTTTATGTCTTTGTTTTCTTTGCAGTGAATAGGTGGGTCTGAGTTGCAGTCTGACTGGGCTCCTGAAAACAGTACCGAGAAGCTGTCTATAAATAAGTAGTTTTGTTTAAAGGAACTTACTGGGGAACTGGACTTGTACCACCTGCCATTTGGCCAGAGTTGAGAAGTGAGAGGTAGGGGTTTCAGTCCTCTATTATAATTCAAATCAGCCAATCTACCTCCATGCAGGTTAGCTCCTTTTTCTTGTTGTCTTATAGAGACACTCTTTTTCTCATTAATGCACCTTAGAGCTATTTGGCAGCATCCTTTTACCCCCCTCCCGCCTGCCCGCTTATACCTGGCCTTATATTCTTCTAAAGGTATTCAAGGAATTCTAAGGAGATATTTCCTTTGCCTAATTTGTCAACAAAAGGAGAATGGGTAGGATGAGAAGAACTACATGAGAATAAACTGTCTAGAACTATGAAAATAAATATCTGCAAAGTTTTATATTTCTCCAAAAATTCTTAGTTTAAGCCAGTTATGAAAGTGCAATTTTGTGGGCTAGTGACAAACTGGAGTCCATATGGAGTTTCTCAATTGGTCTTCTGAGTAGGTGGAATATAAATACCATGACAGCATTTCTGTTGTGTCCCTTTCATGGTCAGGGAGGCTGTTTTTGCTGTCTGGTTGGTCCTTGCATGGTGTGCCATGACAGAAATCATTGGTAAATTTTGTTTCATGAGGTGACGACATTTAGCTAGCAAGTAACTAAAGCCAGACACTTGTTTTCTAAGATGTGTTTTGTAAACCTAAAATGCCATCAGAAGAGGGAGGCCATTCTGTTTCCAATTTAAGGCTCACTAAAAGCTTGCTATTATGGCAAATAAGAAATGAGCAAAATTTTCTGTGCATTCTGTAAAACATGAAGTAATATAGGTAATAGAGTGTTTGGGGGGGGGAGCCTATCATTCTCTCCAATTTTTTAACCATCTAACCCACACATACTAGTGTCATAGCCCACACTGACTCTAATGGCTGGGAACATCCGTAAGATGAAGAACCAGTACTATATTCTGAGTTGCATGTTCTGGTTTTATTTTAAAGCTTGGCTACTATTAGGCTTGCCCTGATTTTTCTCAGTTACTATGATTCAACCTGTTGATTATTTGCAAAATGCACATGGATAGTCAGAAACTGGTTCGAATGGATGCACAGGGTTAGAGGAATGGAGAAATTGATAGTATATCAGTATAGGACAAAAGGCTAAATAACCGTAACTAACATAGTGTATTTCTTTAATTAGAAAGATAGGATTTATTTTCTTCTTAAAAGTGGAAGAGGATTATTTTGCAACTTTCAGAAGGAGCCATCTATCAATGAAAACTACAGAATAATTAGAGACTCATGCACTGCTCTGCTCATTGCCCCACTTTTATTAGCAATTATAAGGAAGTATATCCAGAAATAGAGATGCATGATAGCGAGACATCAGTACAGTAACCAGTACTTTCAGACATCACCACAAAAACATACACTCGGGATTTCACAACCCTCTCACATTGGCAGTGTCACAATGCTGCCTTGGGCAAGGTTTTCCTCTCCTTTTTGGGTAAAGGAGGGTTCCTTTTTTTCCCTTCACACCAACTTCTATAAATCACTTTTCTTGAAGGACAAACTAAAGTTTCTTGGTTTCAAAATCATACTTGTCATGAGGAGGGAAATCTGCGCATGACATTAGAAAGTCAGCTTCATGTGTTTGGCTAGCTACAGAGTGATAAACAACATTGTCCCCTCGTAAACTACTTGAGTCAGTTCAAATATGGAAAGCCTTAAAAACAAATCTAAAGTTATTTACTGATAATATAAGTTGCTTTATTCTTTTATATTTACAAAAACATTACTCTGTAGTTTCTTTTTAAATATCTTAAGCCCATGGTGTTATCACTGTATTCACTGAGGTCAGCAAATTTCATCACATGGAAGTCCTCTCTTTGTCAACATATTTTTTTCTTGCCTTCATCACTATAACACTGTCTTGAACTATCCCTTTGCTCCCTAAGTTAACAAATACTGAGTAATACATTCAGCAACTTGATTAATATATTTTTAAAATCCTAAAACGTACTCCAGACTTTCACCTTGAGTATTCAGTGGATTTTGTTTTTATACTTGAGTGCAGTCCCAATAAATGGGCAAAAAGTGGTTTCTTTTTGTTTATGCCTAGCAGTAGAATTTTAAATGAAACTGCCCCTAACAAAATTGTTTCTGAAATTAAAGAATGTCATACATGTGTACGGCCAGGTGTTGGAGCAATAGATGAAATTTCCATCACAATTATCACAGAGAATGAGTTATTTGGAATATTTGATATTCATTGTATTGTTCCAGTTTCCTGATGCTATACTTTGTGAAATTCCCAGATAGTATGCACACAGAACTTGTCCAGTTCTGCTCTTTATGCCCACCATTGATGATACAAGGAGTATGGTATTTGTTGTATATTGAAAGTCATGTGTGAGTGTTAATCATAAATAATGGTTTAAATAGCTATTGAGGAATAATATGAGCATAGAACCTGGTACTGAGAAAATGTTTAATAAACTAAACTAATTTTTTTCAATGAAACATTATATTTGTGGATCTTTCTATATGAGAGTGTTGGTCATTATCATAATAATGGTACAAGTGACACTTCACCTGCACCCATAACTCCTCTTTCTATATTTCTAGTTTTAGTTACTGGCTTCATTTACACCAATTCAGGCAGCAAAGCACAACATGTCACTTAGCAGAGTCCCTTCTATACTTTTACCGTCTGAGGGCAGGTGAGACTGGACAGACAGAGGAATTGGATGACCCATGTGGATGGATAAAGAAATGTGTTTTACTCAGAGTATCTGATGTAGTGAAGGCACTCATTGGCATCCATAACATGTTAATCAGTAAGTGGCTGAGTGAGTCCTCATGCCTGCTGCCAACTGAGCCCCACTACGCTATATGTTTTTAAAGATTTATAAACTTTTTAATAACAATTTTATTTTTAAAAGGCTTTTGTAATGAGCATTTGTATGAGACTCTTCCTATCATCTCAGCATTTTAGTTAAAACCCCAAAACTGAGAAATGGTAAACAACATGATAGTCTAACAAATGAAACAAGTAGCTACCAAATACCATCTCTAAGACTCCTTAAAAAGAAGCTAAATTTGTCCTTCACATTCACCCCTATTACTCCAACCAGGTTTTATAAAGATAAGACTACATATTCAAGAAGAGGGGTTGAAGTAGTAAAATTTGTGAGAGTAGAAGTGTTTAGTCTGGAGAGAAATTACATTTTCCTTCCTCACTCAGTCAAGTGAAAGGAGAGCCAAAGAAATTGATCTTAGAGATTAGGAAGGGGATTAGGGGGAGAGCCTGGAATTTCATTTATTGGGTATATATTTGCCTATGCAGCATACAGGCTGATCAGCCCCTTGATGTTATCTGAGTAATGGAGAGGACAATTGGAGAGATGACAAGGAGAGGGAAGGCAGCAGCCATACATCCTATACAGACACTATTAGGCAAGGCCGTGGAGAATTTTTGTGAGTCAGGGAGGTACCACACAGGTGACCAGACTTGATCTATCTAAAGGTCCCCTACCCAAAAGTCTGGCCTGACAGTTGTGTAGAAGAGGCTATGGTATGGACTTTAGGGGCCAGGAACTAGGGGAGAGGTGATTTGTAGGAAGTCATCTGAGGTCATGTAGAGAGAGCATTGCCCATGTCAGGTAAGTCTACCCAACAAATGGCCCGTGTGTACATGATTATCTTGGAGAGGACATCTATAGCCAAGAGTGAACTAGCAACAGTTGCTATTAAGTGCTTCTTTCTTCTAAGCCACCTGCTTCTGCTCTATGTCTGGAGGAGTGAGTGACAGAGACTATCTTCCCCACTCCTTCCAACATGTCCTTCATGCCTAACTTGCCTGGATAGGGGAATTTAGTTTTTGTTGGGCCTTATGCAATTCAGGGAATCTTCTTAAAAAATTAAAATACAGAATTACAAATAAAATATGTACAGACTTTATAAGGGGTCCCTGAATGTTCAGGGACCTGAAGTTTAATCTTTGTCTTTGCAGGAAATCTAATATGTAAGAGAGTAAGGAAAAAAGTTGTGAGATTGATACTTTTAATTAGTAGAAGCTGGACTTTTCAAGGTTCAATATCTATCTATCTATCTACCTACTAACCATCTCTTTCCAGCATCATCACCATGATTATCATCATAATGTGTGTGACTAGAAATATACGCAATTCCCAAGTTGTTGTCAAGAAGCACAGGAAGTAGATTTATCAGGGTATATTAAAAGGCAATGGCTAAAGAACAATAAAGTCACTTCCTGATTGTACCCCTAAACCATTTAATATTCTCAGCTCTAATTCTATATAAAAAAGTAAGGGTCAAAAGAATATTTTATAATTACTTAAACCAAACCCATTAGCTGTAAGATAATCCATTACATATAAATAATTAATGATACAAATATGACCTTTGAGTGCAATATCTTGAGTCCCTACGTTTGGACAACGTGCCACAGGAACAAGGCCCTAAAAGTAGATTTTTTTTTGTTAAGATAGAGGTCTAGCTCCATTTTAATTTTGATTTCATACATGGCATACTGATCAGTCTTTTGCTGAGCTGTCTTGAGTCCTTGTCTAAATTTCAGTTGTGAATAGAAATTTTTACTCTTGAAGAAGCTCTATGTATATTTCATTCTAATTCAGCGGTTCTCAATCTGTGGGTCAGGACCATCGGAAAACACATATAGCATATCAGATATTTACATTACGATTCATAACAGTAGCAAAATTACAGTTATGAAGTAGCAACAAAAATAATTTTATGGTTGGGGGTCACCACAACATGAGGAACTGTATTAAAGGGTTGTGGCATTAGGAAGGTTGAGAAACACTGTGTGACCACCCTATTAATTCACTCTATGCCCAAAGCAGAAAATCTTTTCAAACACGTGATATCTGACTAGCTTTCTCTCTTGTTTGTGTATCTATTTATCTCCCTATATGTCAATGGGAACATACAAACCCACAAACAACTTTCCAGGAGTGGATGTTTCCATTTTAGGAGAATTTCTAAGAGCAAATAAATAAAGCATTAGAAGTCTGGCAAAAGGCTATCAAAAATGCTCAGATAAATAATATTTAGAAAGTTCATCCATGAGTTTATGTTACCAAGTAACCTATATTGTCTTAAAACTTCATTGAAAACTTGAATAGATAGGCATCTTCTCAAGGTTATGGACAAAAAGATTCTCCAAAAGAGTATGCTTTCTGTTTATATGTCTAGCTAAAACAACACTTAAGGATAAATCTGTTCTTTATATTTCTTCTGAGTCCTCAGAGCTGGCTACATTGCTTAGAACTCAAGATATATTCAAGTATAATTTTTAATCAATCAGTGGAAACATCAAATCTATTACCAATGTGATATGTTTGGGGAAATTAACTATTATTAATTATTAGGATTAATAGCTAGAAGGAAAGGTGACTAGGATGTAGCTCTACTTTTGAATGTCCATTTTGATAGTCGCCAAAAATTCAAATTAAGTTTATATAACCAAATAACTCCCTATGGTAGAATTGATAAAGCCTAAATATTTAAAGTAGAAATTACTCCACCTTAGGTTAAATGAGTATGTGACCAACACGATGAAAATGGAATTAGAGTCCGAGTCTGTGGGATACAAAGTCACCCACATATGCACTTCACCACACCGGAATCAGGGCGCAGAACTGAGTGATATAGCTGTCAATCACTCAGAAGTGACAGCAGCAAGTGACCATCGTGGTCTGCTCTGTTGAGATTATTGATGAGAATGGCACAGCATAATGCTAAACTCTCTCTGACCTTAACTTGGAAAGCCATGAGGCTTGTCATTGTTGGCTATAAGACTCTTCCCTCCAAACTCTGGGAGGGTGCAGAACATGCTAGTCTTATCAGGGGAACACTCATGCCAGAGGAAGTAACACTCTCAAATAAAAAGAACACATCTAAGCAACAATAGTAACATCTTCAACTTAAAAGCTTACATTTACCCAAGTAGCACTTTCATCTGGAACAAACAAACAACAACAACAAAAACAACACAAAAATCCTGGAGGATATTTTTAGTAAGAATCCTGGTCATAGAAAATGCATCTGCTCTGGGGATTTGAAGCCATAGATTTACCTTAGTGAACATTCTCTGGGGGTTTGAGAAGTTCTCTTTTAACAGCCTCAAACATGTTAAACTGCCTGCAGCCTCTGATAAATAGATGCTTAATATTAGGCTCTCTTTTTTTGCACCAATAGTTCTGTTTGAGATTTTCCTCCTACTCATCAAGGCTTAAAAAAAGTTTTAGAAATTTAAAGTTCTTAAGCCATGTTGAAAATGCAATCAGATAATAGAGTCTAGAAACTCTTCCTCAGCAATGAATCACAAATCCTGCCTTGCATGATTCTTCCTGTTGCCCTGCTAGGCTCTATGGGTTCATCATATTACCACAGTTCATCCCCCGCCAAACAGTCTTGGTTTACTATCTCTACACTTTCGTCTAATTTATCTATCTTGCAAGTCACTGTCTGACATACTCACATAAAGGGTAATTCCAATTACTCATTGACCATCTTCAAAACATCTTCTACCACCTGAGATGAAATCCAAGCTAACTCTTTATTTTGATGTTTAACACACCTTTCTTGTCTTAACCTTTTAGGGCACACTATGCTCCAGTTAAATCTGTCTCTCTGTTGTTTTTCCTATTGATGCCATGATTAATTTTTGGCTTTTGGATTGTTTCTTCCTCATGTACATGCCTTGACCTATTTTCCTCCTTCCTGGGACCTCTACCCAAGTGCACTGCTACCATCATTGCTCAAAGCCCTTCTCAGGTGCATTGTCTCCCTGAAGCCTTTCAATGTCTCAGAATAGATGTGACCGTTCCTTCTTTTGAATTCTTCAAATACAAAGTTGAAATTATCAACTATTAATTATCACTAACTTCTGTTATGTTACTCTTATACATCTTACATTTTTCCTGCTAAGCTGTAAATTTCTAAAGGTCTTGGACTATGCCTTATTCAACCTGCAGAGATTAGAATAGGAACCAGGGTTGTAATTGTCTATATTGCTACAGATCACATAACTGTATATCTAGTTACATATGTACTTATACATATTTGAATTAAGTAGATAAAAGAAATAGAGTTACATCAAAAAGAAATGGGTCATGTCTTACTTTATGATAGAGGCGGTGACTTAATTATTTGGCTTCCTTTTTCTAAGTACTAAAAACAGCCCTCAAACTACAATATAAATGAAAGCTTTTTTTTTAAAAAACTGAAAGGTTACAAAGCTTGAACACATGATTCAGAAACCAAAATTAATAATTAAGTCACTCTTGAAGTGACAGGTTTTAAATGAAGTGCTTTTCTATTTGTTATATTTGCCCAAATGATTATATTAAGGATGTTTTCCACCTACAACTTTGTCTTATAATAAATCATATTGGGAACTTATGTTCTCCTTCTTTAAACGAGTATACCAATTTCAACATTTCCTTAGATGGCATGCTGATCACTTAGGAACATCACTTACAAATTATTTTCCAAGTTATTTTTATAAATCAAAGCTCCTACTGAGAGAAATTACTATAAATGTTTGGCCGACTTGGGTCTCCAACAAATACTGCTTGTCAATAAATATTAAACAATCATATAAATATGGAGTTTAAAATATGAATTATCCATATGCCCTGGGATTTATTACCCTCCTCTCATGATGCCTGGGATATGTAGACTAAAAGGTCTAGTGCAAATCCTGTATTATTCACTGAGAAATATCTACTGAGGACCATGACTTGAAACTTTGGCAACTCTTGAGGACTTGTATAATAAGGCCAGTTTCTTTAGTGTGCCATCTCATGAGAAAAGAAAAAAAAAGCTGATGTAACTTTAGTGGTGCCTTCAAAAATGTCATCTTCCTTTTGAGTGAGTTCTGGATATAAAATATAGGATCTGAGAAATCAATTTAGGGAATTTGAAACATGAGAATTTGTTTTGTTTTCATCGAATAGTTCAAAAACAAAAGATTAAATAATTAACCTAAAAAAAGCCACAAAGGGCTGGATTTTGTCCAGGATAGCTTGGGCTGTAGAAGAGCTGATGGACATTTCTCAGCTCTCTTTTGGCTGTGTTTCAGAGGCCTAACCACAAGTGGTCAGGGATTCAGAAGTAGATGGACTGCCTTCTTGCTTTTATCATCAATGTGCTGTGACCTTAGTGGTCATTTTTACCAATAGTGCTTCTGTTCGTGTTTAATGATTATGGAATGTGAGAGCACAGTGGTTAGTTAGGAGCATGGACTCAGAGCCTGGCTGCCTGGCTTCAGTCACTACTCTGACACCTAATGGTTCTATAATCTGGTACAAGTTGTTCAACCTCTCTGAATCAGTTTCCTCACCTGTAAAATTGGTATAACAGTAATTCCTCTCTCCGAAGGTCATTGTGAAGACTGAATGAGTTAATATTTGTAAAGCATTTAGAACATTGCCTGGCAAGAAGTCAGCAGCATCTGATGTGTTACTTATTACTTACTCTGCAGTCTCGGTGCCGAACATGGTGGCTGTCACAGCACTCAATACATTCTCAACAGCTAATGAGATCTTGATTCATCTAGAAATTATCAAAAGAATTAACTATGGTGGGTTAAATGATTTTCAAAATATTAATCTCCTGAATCTACTTTATTTTTTTTTTTTATTTTATGGTCTGGGTGAACATCAGTGCATGTTTGAACGTGGATCCCTTCCTGTGAATCTTCTCTGGGCCAAACCCCAAACTCCTGAACTTAAGTGTTCAGTTTGCTCTTCAGAGGGACTGTGAGCATGAGGCACTTCCTAATGCCCGAGTAGCCTAAAGCACAGAGACAACCTGAGCTCCTAAGATTTTCTCAAGAAATCATAAGGGTAGGGGTTCCCCAGGCTTCATTCGAGTCTCTGTTGCTACTGCTAATGTAAGTGGAACCCCTGGGGGCGGGGGGCGTCCAGTTCTGATTTAGCCGAACCTGAACTCATTCAATACAGTTAAAACCCACTAGGTTGGAGAATGATGCACGGCAAATACTTCCTTGACTCCTTTTGGCTCCCTCTAAAAGCAGTGCGTTATTTTTTTCAGAGTCGAATATCACTATTGGTCTTTCCTCCCCTCCTTTCCCTTCCCCTTCCTCTTCCCCTCCTCTCTTTTCCTCTCCCACCCCCCTTCCCCTCTTCTTTTCTTTTTCCCCCCAAAGTAGAACTTCAGCCACATTAGAAAGTCTGATCATCTAGCTACTATTGCTGTTTTGATTTTTTTTTTTTTTACAAGGGCTGATGCTCTTAGCTGAGGCTGGTTGTCTAAGTAACATTGCCCGATCTCCTATGTACATTACTGAGTAATAGTTTCTGAGAGACTGTGGAAAGTATGCAGTATTGGCATAATAGATCAAGACTTTCATCAACATAAAAGGAAAGGAATTACAAGGTACTTGCTGACAGGGAATTGTAGTTGGAGAGGGCACTCAGGGGGCAGATCCACTAAAAGCATTTTGGCACAGTGAAGTGTATTTCCTGGACAGATGTGTTTCATTCGTGATGGAAGGGCCTCGCACTTCTCATGAGTTCTAACATGCCAGTTACAAGTAAGCTGAAGTCATGTTATGTCAGATACTGTTATCACAGGAAGTTCAAGGCTGTCACCCCCTTAAGGTGACATTATTTCAAGAAAGCCAGAGCAGTCTTCTAAGAAAAAGGCAGTGATCCTATGTTTATTGAGTGTTTTTTTTCCTGTTACCTTGGCAGTCAGATCAGGTTAAAAGCAGCAATATTTGGTTTGGTGTGTGTGCCTGTACAGCCCTCGCCATTTTCACACACAACTTCATTTTGCCTTTTCCAAGTTCTCCTTATAGATTCCAGGTAGTATTAGTATTGTTGACATTCAAAAGGGCTAACTTACAAAAGTGTTGCCTAGAGAGAGTGAAGACTTTTTGTCATTCTCTCAGAGAGAAAAGAAAGGATCCTTAATAAAATAAATATTAACATGGTAGTGAAACCACAAAATACAATCTTTTCTGTTGTGTCTGAGAAAATGTGGAAGGTAGAAGCTGTTATTTTCCTCCGATTTTCACGCTGCCTACAATTTTTCAGCTCTTTCTCACGGCCGTTATTTCCTTCAGAGCCGAATAAGTAGATTCAGAGTTTTCCTTACCCCAGAGAGCCCCTTTTCATCATAAAGTCTAATAAGAAGGCCCAGACATAACTACAGTGTCCCAGACTGCCCTTTACACGAGAAGAAAGGTAAAGCGAGCCGATCAAGTAACGAACTACAAATTGATGCCGGCAGTGAGAACAGAAGACTGGTTTTCTGCCCTGTAACGTCTGCATAAAAGTAAAGAATATGGTTAAAAACATTGGCGGCAGCCAGTTACCGGAATAGCTAGCACTTCCAGGAACAAATGCATTCCTAATGAATCTGTGGACACTGCACTTACCGCAACAACAGCAGGTTTTCTCACACATGCAGGCCACAGCGCCCGCCTGCACGGGCTTTATTGACCTTCTACAAACACTGATGGAAGAACAGGCTGCCAGAGAGCAAGAGGCAGAGAGCCATCCAAAACATCTTGGAAAGGCCTCTGAGAGAATTTTTTAGTGTTTAGAAGACATACTATTCTTCTCTCTGCCAAAAGTCCTTTTTTGTTGTTGTTGTTGTTAAAGAATTCAAAGAGTGAAAAAATATATATGGTTTTCTAATGACATAGTCCTACAATCCCTTCCAAGACCCACACTACCTGCTGAGATTGTGTTTCATTCTAAGGTGGCTCGAGTGTCTTGATTGTAGGATAAACATACATTCTGACTGACTGAGAAAGGCTTTTTTTTCACTGCTCATTTACACGGTTTTGTAATCTTCCTGTGTACTAAACAGTAAGTCTAGCATGAAGAAGCATCTTTCCACAGGACACAACCTTACTTAAGCACTAGATTTGGACCTTGGAACTGATTGGAGAGAGAACACGGTTTTATTTAGTTTTGTTTTTTTCACATCTGGTTCTACCCAGAGGAACCCAAATCATCAAAGAATATTTGAGTCACCTCAAAGTCCCTGGCTGACTCGCCATTGGGTACTGATGATGACAACTTAATAATCCTGATGAATAGAAAACTACAAGTTTCATGTTAGAGGAAAGATTTTTTACGAATCAAAATAATTCTTTTCCTGAGAAGTGTTTTACATTTTTACACTTGATCAAACTGGCTTAAGGTTAAAAATTTCAGGCCTAATTAATCAAACATTACCATCTTGTTCTCCTTTATGCAATATCTGGCCTCTGAAAAATATCTCACTAACTGGAATAATTTAGTTCTTCTGGCAAATCCTATAACTAAAACTGACATCCATTTGCCTCTTTCAGGCTTGAAATTAAAGTACAGAGCTCTTCTGCCTAGATCTGTTCTATCTGTGAACAATAAAAACCAATGGTGATATTAGATGCTGGGCTTTAGGTAATTATTCATAGCTATCATCATCCCCATCCTATTCTCTGCCCCACCCTAAATCAAACACAGATAGAGACAATGGTGCCAGAACAAATTGCAATCAAATATGCAATCCCCAAGCAGCTATTCTGTATATAGATCTGGAGCAAATAAATTATACAACTGCGGCAAATGCACATTTATCATTTCATTTACCAGTGATGTTACTGACTCAACTAAAGACACACCCAGTAAAGCCCTGTTTTAATGACCACCTCCAGACATCAAATTTATGCTGCTCTGGTTGCTTGTGGTTGGTGCTCTGACTATGGAATAAATGGCTCTTTCTTCAAAAGATTGGTTTGACCTGCTGATTTGAAAATGCTCCCCAACAACAGTTAACAGTGGCCACCTAGCTAAGATCAGAAGAGTTGAAACAGGCCTTTATGACAGACAGAAGGGAAGAAGTTATTTACCAAACAATCAAGACTTGAAAGAATCCTAGAGTCCTAGATCTGTAAATGACTAAAGATACTAACCATTATGTCACTCCAAACTTCAATTACATCAGTTCCTGTGTAATTAAAGAGGGATGGTATCTCTTCTTTCCACCCTGGCAACCAACTTAGTGGTCCATTTCTCTTTTCAAAAAATTTTTCTTATTGACATTACAGATGTTCCTCATTTTCCCCAGCTTAACCCCCTTCTACCCAGACAACACCCTCCCCTCCTTCTGGCCCTAACCTCATTGTGGTCTGTGTCCATGAGCTATGAATATAAGTTCTTTGGCTATTCTCTTCACCTTCTTTCATCCCATTCTCCCCACCCACCTCCCCTCTGGCATCTGTCAATCTATGCCATGTATCCATGACTCTGGCTCTATTTTGTTCATCAGTTATTTCTCTGCTTGTTGGCATGTACATCAATGGTAATCAAGGCAAGTGAAAGAATATGGAAGTCCAATGTGAGACTTCTTAATAACTGATTATAGGAAAAGAGAAACACACTGGCCTGAAAAATGATGTAAATAATGTTTTGAGCCTTTACCTTTCAACAGTATGCGATACCTAAGAAACATATGACACCTTGAAAGATCCTCCCTTTGTAATATATTTCATTAACTCTAAATTAGTCACCTCTATTCAGAAGTTTTTGTCCAACAATTTGTCCTAACTCTGATTATTGTTTCTTTTGGGAATATTTTTTTTTATTATTATGTAAGCAGTGGGTCCTGTTTGTATTATATTTATTTATACTTGTTTATGTTTCTTTAAATTAGTGTATTAGCAAAATTATTATCTAGCCAAATTTTATTGTGGATGATTTTCTTCTGTAACATTTGCTTGTCTGAAGAGATTGGTATCAGATTACGCATAGGCTTGAATGAGATATAAAATGTTTGAACTTTATCTATAAGCTGCCAAGAAGAGTTTTTATAAAGTACTTCTACCTGGGACTTACACCCAAGGTCTCTGATTTTACTGATCTGGAATGAGGTCTGAGCATTGGGGTTTAAAAATAATTCCTGCCCGGCCCACATAGCTCAGTGGTTGAGCATCGACCTATGAATCAGGAGGACAGGGTTCAATTCCCGGTGTGGGGCATGCAGGAGGCAGCCAGCTGATCAATGATTCTCTCTCATCATTGATGTTTCTATCTCTCTCTCTCCCTCTCTCTTTCTCTCCGAAATCAATAAAAAATATATTAAAAAAAATAATTTAAAAAATAATCTCTTCACATATGTATATTGATCAGGGTCCCAGAAAAAAATGATGCAAATAGAGACTTGAGTGAAGGGACAACTTGCAAAACTGTGAGCAAGTTTAATGCAACAAACCCAGTGTTAAAGAGAAGGTGGCCAGAAATTAGTAACATCTGGAATCCATTTGATCTCCTAGCAGGAGCGATAGTCACAGGAGGATAAAACCACGAGTAGAGATGTGATTTCCAAACAGAAAAAGACTAAGAAAAAATACTCTGGCCTCTCAGCTCCTGTCCACTGTCTCCTCTCAAATGCCTCCCATTGGCCGAATCCTGGGAGAAACCACTGGGCAAGGGGACCCAGATGGTGCACTGTATGGGGTTACCCTCCTGGGGTCCAGGACAAGGTAGAGAAAGATGAAGATGTAGGGGAGGGGCAGATGGAAAGTAATGATACAACAGGGGACTATTCTACACAGCTAAGTGTGAGAACTGCTACTATTCAGGGGTGGGCAAAAGTAGATTTAAAGTAATTAATAAAATAGGTTTACAATAACTAATAAATTAATAATACAAGAATAAACTGTTTTGCATACTCACAACTATAAACCTACTTTTGCCCATCCTTGTATATAGTGTATAATAAATGTCTCTCATACTAAGATATTTGTAGTTATTGAAATAATTCTTATAGATGTTATATTGTGCTCATTTATCAGGCAAGGGAATCCTAGAGCTATGTTAAAACATTCATTTATTAAGAGGAAAATATGGGCCTTTCCTAATCTTTTTTTATCCCAGCTTACTACACTGAATGACTTATGTGTCTTTCAATAAGTTTCAAGAATATTTTATTCTTAAACTTTGTATTGACACATCTGTAGATTTCCAAAAAAATTCTAAATACTAGTATTCCATGTTATATTTCACTTCTTTCTTTTCTGTCTTTTGTTTACATGCCAACAAAGGATGATTCTATATTAAGAGACATTAATATTGTATATTTAATTTAGGCTGAGTTCTTGTCATCTAGATGAAGGGGTTTCCAAGTAAAGAGGGTCATTGTAAACATTCTTAGATTTTTTGGAAAAATGTTCTGTAAGTAAGAATTAGTTTTTATCACTCAGTTTATGGATATATTAATTTATTTTGCTATCTGTTCTCCTAGGCAAATGGGCTTATTTATTTATAATTCCTGATACTCGATTCAAACCAAATGAAAGTAAATTTCCCCCTAAATTGGTAGTCATTTAGGACCAATAAAACTATACCTACTACTAACTACTTCATTTTGCCCTGTAGCTCTTCCCCTATAATTTCATGTGGTGACCCTTTAATAAAGATTTTTTCTGAAAAAAAGTGAAATTTTCAAAAGATACTTTCTAAATATAGTAATGTACTATATTTTTCTCCTTAGCCTACCACCTCACTTATACTGCAGAAAAAAAGGTGGAAAAATAAATTTTAAAATTCTAACTTTAGTGAAATTCTGAATTCTAAGTAAATCACTCAATGATTTTTGAAAGCCACTCCAGAATAGAATAACGGAAACACGGATGGAATTCATTTCAAATAAATCTTAAGTGATGCAAGAATATTTTCTTTATGTGGATAAGGATATTTTTATATTTATACTTATTTGAAATTGATAGATAAGTCATCAATAAGTCTTTAAAGCATTAGCAACCGGTGCTTATTTCTTCCACTATGAAAAGTCATATTTTTTCGCAGACCTTTTTTTAAGTCTCAGTAAAACCAGTGATGAATTACTCAAATATATTAACTCATTCTGCTTTTGGAAGTAGTAGAATTTTGTTTGCATGCTTTACTCAGTTATATTCTACTACAGTTTCTTTGTTATAGTTAAAGTCGACATTAACCTTCCAAGGCACACAGTTCTACTCTACTTTTGCAGAGATGTCTAATTCTGGCACTTTGGAAGGAGTTCTGGTATGAGTTGTTTGGTAGCTCTGAAGGTTCTGTGAGCGAAGGGAAAAATCATCTACATCACACTAGTTCACATTCCCCTGTCAACCACATTATGGAGAGACTTCACTCTCAGTTTCACACCTTGTCCTCCTCCCAGATGAAGGGGACTTCTGAAGAAATGCACAAAATTTCTGGTCTGCCCACGCCTCAAGGAGTAGGTCATAAATAAAATCAGGCAGTGTGATTTTTCTATTGCCCACTTCTAAAGATTTCCACAGACTCTTGGAATGAAATACTTTACGACACAGTGTTTATTCTTACTTCATGATATTTATATTTGCACGATGCTATAAATATGAATTCAAATGCACTTTAAGCAAACTGATGAATAATACCACCCAAACCTTTACATTTTAGCTTTTAGAAGATGTCATAGTCTAACGTGTAAAATCCAAATGTAATTGGTAGGAGGCAAGAAGTGAAAATGAGTAAGAACTTTTTCTTTTTTTTTTCCAGAATGAAAAGTCCAAATGATCAAGCGGCTGACAGCCATATCTGTTTGTAGGTTTCATTCACAGTGCAAGAAAGGCATGCCAATTTAGTGTTTTTTTGATACATACACACTTAGTGGTTCATCAATCATAGGGTGGTTACACTGTGGGTCATTGTCAATGTAATAAGAGGACTGAGCCTATCTCAAATTCCAGTTAGAATATTGTTTTGATGGTCCATCTTACAGATACTCGATTCCTAAATGTTAAGCTTGGAGTTAGAGAAAGTTTGGGAGTGGCCAGTGGGGGAAAAGTTGGAACAAGAACAGTGATTCATCATTATTTTTCCAGTCTGAGTGAATCACTTTGCTATGATCTTTCTGCACATTCCTCATTCCTCTGTCCCCAACCCTGCCCAGTTCCTTTGAAAAAAAAAATTATGACATGTTTGATACAGTTGCTTGTGTATGAAGATCACTGGCTGTGTTACACTGGGACTGAAAACCTTGTTGTCATTATCACTAGCATGAGTCTAGATACAGAATAAGATCTACATTAGAGAGAAAAAATATATAATGCCTTAAAGAAGGCAGGTGTGTATTTCTTTCTTTCATATAACTCTGCAGGAGATAATGGTCAGTGTGGAAGACTGGACATAGTTATCCAGTATCCAGGCTGGTGGGTTGACATTGCTTTATCTTGTAGCCTCTCTCTCTAAGTCCAAACAAATTTCCCATTCTTGCCGTTTGCCAGCCAATGGGAGAAGAAAAAGAAGTGACTAAAATAAATTATTTTTAAGGACAAGACCTGAAAATTGTACATATTTGTACTCATATTCTATTGAAAACAACCTAGTTATAAGATGCCAGTAGCTGGAAAGGATGCTAGGTAATGGGTAACTAGTTGGGTAACTAGTTGGGTAATGAAAATAGTTGGGTAACTATTCAGGAAGGGTCTTTTACAAAAGAAAAAAAAAAACAGTAGAAAGGATATGAGAAATTAACAACCTCTACTACAATGACTATATTCTTACCAACAGCTATACTACTATTCAGAACAGAATAGAATAGAATAAAATAGAATAGAATAGAATAGCATAATGTAGCATATATTATAGGAGACTGTTAGATAAAAGAGTTTAATAAATAATAAGGTGAAGTTCTACTGATAAAATAGTGTCCTTTAGTATTTGCACCAGGCATAACAATTTTTCTTGGTACATAGCCTTAGGGAATTAAAATATGTGTGAAATAGTCAACATTTATCAAGTATATCAGAGAATATGTGTCCTAAATTTCTAATTTTCTCAATTAAGAAGAAAAATTTTAGTTTGTTATCTGGATATCTGCTTATTTGGAATTTCTAGAAAATTTGTGCAATGTACTTTACTATCTCAATTTTCTGCTATATCTATCATTATGTTATAATAAAATTTTCACTGTGATAGGTCCATACAATACACTTTGTCACTTGTTGTTTCTATCAGTAGAGAATCTTTAATATATTTAAGAATGGTAGGTAAGTAAAAAGTCTCTCAACATAGTAACCAGTAAAATGTTAGTGAAAAGTACATAGTTAGCTGGAATGGAGTAGAATAGTTCATGGCACTTTATCTTTCCAGCTGTTCATTGGTGAGGGCAAGGGGAGTATGATATTAAAGGAATAAATGGACGGGGGGTAGCTTTATAGAAAAGGTAATGATGGCAAGCAATGGAAGCGATAGCACTTGCAGCCATTCTCCCAAGCAAGACACCTGGGTGTAATCCTTTGCACCAGCTTTCCCTCAACCTCCAATTACTAAGCCTTGGTGCACAGGCTACATAAATATCTCAGATCTATTTCTTGCCCTTCTCCTAACGTCATTAGTCTATTTCTAAATCTAAATTATTGCTATGAGGCCCCTAACTAATTTTTTCTGCTGCTCGCCAAACACATCTGTACACCCTGCACACGCCTGCCATAGTGCATTCCCGAAAATGCACAGCTGCTCATGTCACTCCCTAAAGCCTTTGAAGGTTCTCTATAATTTTTAGAATAAAATAAAATGTCCTTAGCTCAGCAGAGATGGCCCTACATAATCTCACTTTTGCTACCTATTTAGTTTACCTGCCGTGGCTCCTAAATATGTCCCCTCTAACAAAATAAAATGATTTGTCATTCCCTACCGTTTTACGTCTCTAGGCCTTGAATAACATCTCCTTTTTGCCTGGTTTTCTTCACCTTCAAGACGCAGTTTAGATTTCATTTAAAAAAATACACTTTGATAATGTTCTACATCTAACACCAGAGTTCGGTGCTCCTCTTCTGGACACCGAACCATGTCTCTAGCATAGCACTGAGTGCACTAGAGAGCATGGCATCACTTCATATTATATCTCATCAGTCTGCTCTAGTCTGTGGGATCCTTGAGGGCATAGACTGTGTCTTTTATCTCCATCTTCCTTATACCTAGAATATTTATAAAAGTTAATAGGCACTCTTTGAGGGATTGTTTAAAATAATTAGTCGGCCCTAGCCTGTTTGGCTGGGTGGATAGAAGAAAGGCCTACAGACGAAAGGGTCCTGGAGTCCATTCACATGTACCTTGGTTGCAGGCTCCTCCCAGGCCC
>NW_005363247.1:2160693-2212259 GCF_000412655.1 Myotis brandtii
CTCTCTCTTCCACTCTCCCTAAAAGTCAATGAAAAAATATGCTCGGGTGAGAGTTAACAAAAATAATCAAATAAATAAATAATAAAAATAAAATAATTAGTTAGTATAGTAAGGAAAGAAAATTGTGGTGATATTTTTAAGCCTTGCAAACATTTTTCCTAGATTTAGACAAATTTATTAAACACTTTATTCATCAAGGTGTGGCGTCAAAGAGATATATTAGAGAGTCTCAAGTCCTAGGAACCATACATAAGTTGTAGATATTTACCTATTTGAATAATTCTTTATTTTATGTGAAAACAAACAAAAAGTACAGGAAGGAAAAATTATATTATTACTCTGAATTTAAATGAAAGATGTTGAAGATGTTGAATGAGGCTAAAACAAACATTATTCCCTTGGTACAAATTCCTAAAAGGCATTGTAATTGAGTGTTTGGATTATGTAGCAAGCCATCAGTGAATCAATTAAAGAGCAATTCAAGTGACTATAAGGGCTTTCTTCACTTTCTGTGTTTGTATTAGGAAAAAAAGCCACATTAGCAACATATTTTCTAATCATAAAAATTGAAGATCTAAAAAAAGTTCTTCCCCCCAAAATATCACATATTTTCTATTTAGAAAATCCATTTCTAAACACTGATGACCCATTTAGAACAATATTTAATGTACTGTTCTACAAAATAATTTATACACCCCCCCCCCCCCAGAAATTCACTATTATAAGATTTGGTCCAAGTGAACTATTTTTGCTTCTGAGAACTTTTTATTTTTTTACTTTCTAATTCTGCCTAGAGTAAAATGTGTTCTTATTAGGGTGAACCAAAATTACCAGGTCATCTAAATAAAACTATTGAATCAATTGGTTTGAGTGAAATTTCTACTAATTCAATTATTTTCTTTCTTCAATTCTGATTATTTGATAGAACAAATACTTTGTTTTGTTACTAGAATTTACTTAAATTGTCAGTGGATTTAATGTTACCTAGATAGACACAAAGCTCATTTTGCTGGAAGCATTCTAACAAAATTGACAATCAGTTTTACTTCTGTTGTTATTACTGCTCTTTTCCTTAAGAAACAAATATTGAACGGATACTACATATAAATAGTCCTTTCCCCTAAAGAGAACATCTATGGATTAGGAGAAACTTAAGAAGTCAGTACTGCCTTTAATTCTATTGCTTTTAATTCTTGTTTTTATAAAGAAAATAGAATTCCTAAAATAACATTGTATGCAAACAAAAAGAAGAAGAAGAAAATTCTATTTGGTAGACTAAGGAAACTCATGGGTTGAATGAATTCTTTCCCCTGAATTCTTTATAAACTTCCTCTCTATACCACTTTCAATTTGAAATAAACATTTACAATAGATATTGAAATGGTTCTTTGATATTCTTGAAAACAACCACCCACCTATTTTCCTCTTCCTCTTTCCTTTTACTTCCTCCTCTACTAGGTCTTTTGTTTTCAGATTTCTGATTCAAACATAAAAATTAATTCAAATACTTTTCTGAGTCTTCATTTACTTTTTTTTCCCAGAATGAAGGCCTGAAAGTACAGTTAAAACTCCCAATCTAGAAAAATCTTAGTTTACATTTAAAATGATATTTGGTTTTATTCTTTAAAATATAGTATAGATTCAGGCTTATTAATATTTGAAAAATCTGCTGTAATTTTCATTTGAGGACTTGGGTACTTTGTACTTTTCAGAATCACCTTTGTGTTAGAAAACTCACATTCATTCATTTAGATTTTTTGTTTTTAATCTTAATGTATGACTAAAGTATTCCTCCCTGACCTTACCTCATGCTGCAGTATTTTGGTCCACTCATTTCAATTTAGTATAAGTCAAATTTATTAAATACATATTTCTTTTTTCTTTTCCATATATGCATGTGATGCATCTAACTTGGTGTAACACTAATGAAGTAGATAAACCATTTAATTTTAAGACATTTAACTATGAGCAAGACACTGTTGTGTGAACGTATTTTGTCAATCATTGGCACTATAAAAATGCCTGTTATTAGTATTAATCTTATTAACATTTGAGTGTCCTATGGGTGAACACAATTTCTCAAACTTCACTCCTGTGCAGACCTTTTCATATAATTCTTTCATTTGTTATTTGGTATCAAACCAGTAAATGAAAAAAACTGTGTGTGTTTTTTTTTTCAACGTGAGCAAAAAAAGAAAAAAGAGAGAGAGAACTCATGGACATAGACAACAGTGTGGTAATTGTGAGGGGGTGGTGGTTGGGGAAGGTAGAAGTGGGTACAGAGGAGATAAATTGTGATGAAAACAAAATAAGAATTTACTAGTAAAAAAAGCAAAATGGTAACTTAAATTTTATAGATTTTATATAATGCATGTAGTGACTTTTAAGCAACACCAACATCATGGTATTTACTCCCTCCTTTGCTGACATAGGATTTCTAGCCTCTAAAACGTCTTACCCATTGTATCATGAAATCTACAAGAATATCTCCCAAGAGCTACAAACCATCCTGCCATGTTCTGCTCTGTTATCATTCTCCCATGGGCAGCTCTGCCCAGGAAGTCATGAGAGTAGCCTCTCACTGATGCCAATTGTTTGGTGAATAGCATTCCAGATGATTTAACATTTTTAAAATATAAGCAGTACAGAAAAATAGAAAAGATAAAGACATATATGTGTGAATATGTATAGCTGACCCATGAACAGCAAATATTTAAATTGCAGGGGTCCACTTACAGGTGGATTTTTGTCAATAAAAGCAATAAATATATTACATTTCCCTCATGATTTTCTTAATAACATTTTGTTTTCTCTAGCTTACTTTATTGTAAGAATACAGTATATAATGCATACAATATACAAAATATGTATTCATCAACTGTTGATGTTATTGGTAAGGCTTCCTGTCAACTATAGGCTATTAGTAGTAGTTAAGTTTTTGGGGAATCAAAAGTTACATGTGGTGTTTAACTGTGTGGGGAATTGGCTCCATCAACTCCTGTGTTGTTCAAGGGTCAACTGTACCATATATATATATATATACATAATTTTTGCTTGTTTATAAAACACATTTTTTACTCATTTATTGATACAGGTTACATCATGGAATTTTTCTATGTGTTTACATATGTATTTACCTTACTATTTTTTTTTGTTTTCTTTGCTGGTTTTTACAGTTGCATAGTAGTTAAGAAATGGCTAACCATAGCTTGTTTATCCAGTTTGTTATTAATGGAGATCTAGTTGTTCCCAGGTGTTTTTGTGTGTGATTGTTACAAACAATTCTCTAAGAACCATTCTCATACATATATTATTTCACATTTCATTAGGTATAAATTATTAGACGTGGGATAACTGGGCTCGATGGTATCTGCAATTTAAATTTTGATAGATGCTCTGGCCAGGTGGCACAGCTGGTTGGAGTGTTGTACCATACACCAAAAAGTTGCAATTGGTTGTGGGCTCGATCTCCAGTTGGGTCATGGATGAGAGGCAGCCGATTGATGTCTCTCTCTCTCTCTGTCTCTCTCTCTCGCTCTCTCTAAAATCAATAAAAACATATCCTTGGGTAAGGTTTAAAAATCAAATTTTGATAGATATTGCTAAATTTCTTAAACATACTGAATAAGACTTTGTTTTTTTCTACTCCCACCAGCTAAAACTATCTCTTTTTCTCTCTTCAAACCCCCAATAGATCAATATATCTCACTACTATTGAAGTGATTACCTTGACCACCACTCAAAGTAAATAAAGACAACTACATGTATTGTTCCACCAACACTTGTGTTTAATTTTTCTGCATATAGAAAATGTTATTTACAATATTTGGCTCATCATTATGCAATAATTTAACTTTAATCATATTCTGGGTTACTTAAAAGCAAAACATTCACCTCTCTGCTCTTCCAAACTGCAGAGACTAAAGGTATGTGTTCTGTTTTGACACTACTTCTGAAGGCAATTAGGCCTCTGGGGTGGGGGTGAAGAGAAGGTCAGTGGAATTTTCCTTCATGTGTGTCTGTTTATTATTGGCGCAAGCAGAGTTCCTGTTATGTAGAGAGCTTGAATAATTCTGAATTTTGCTGATTTTGAACTGGAGCTGTTATAAATTGTTCAGTCCAAAGGTTACCGCAACAACTAACTTAATGAACTTGTGATTCCTTCATCATCCATAATGCTTTTCGAAACCTACCCAAATCCTTTTCCATTCCTAAAGATGAGTACCCTAATTACCGCATGTTTGACCTTACTCTGAGTTTCAGATTCCAAAAACACATGGGCCCTTTAAATGGAACCAGCCAGCAATGAAAGGAGAAACTCTGCACCAGAGTCCTTTTTCAAATAGGAGAGGAGAGGATTCTTACTGCCACTGCAAATTTTCCTTTACACACTTTATACTCGCTCTGACTCTGCCCATGGGCTTTGCACATGTTCTCTGGAGGTGTTATCCTCACCCTCCCAGTTAAATGTATTAGCATACATTTTCTACTTCTTAGGGACTGTAAAGCAAAAAGTACCGTAGCTCACAAAGGAAATGGGGGACTGAGGAGTTTGCCCAGTGCCAGCAACTAACACACACACACACACACACACACACACGCACACTCACATTCACACTCACACATGCACACCCCTGCACAAAATTATAGAGGATATTAAAACTCAAGTGTTCAGGTATTGTTTGGGGGATAACTCTTCACTTCCATTTGTTGATATAAAAGGCATTTATTTACTTTGTCAATCCGTGCTATATTGTTACTTAACACTCACTATAATGTTGTACCAGATTTCAGACATTCTTCTATCAAAATTGTGACATTTTCTTATAAAAAATAGAACTTCCAATATTTTTAAAAATTGACTTGTTTTTTTTACTTAAGTGCATCTACTAGTATTTCTAACAAAATATATGTAATTACCCTAAGTGAAAAACTAGAATCACTGAAATAAATAGGAGAAAAATGAAATTAAGTACTATTACAACAAAATATTATTTAGTTCTAGCTAGAACTAAATCCAAAGTAAGATACATGTTGTTTAATTCATTGATGTATAAAAGAATTACAATTTAGGTGTTCTCCCTATTATAAGGCAGAATGCTAGAAGTGATTCCACCAGACTGGCATTTAAAAAAAATTCTTACTCTATGTACTAATTGATAAACTTTTTGCGTATAAAAATAATGAATTTAATTATTTTTCAAATATGTACACATATGTAAATAGGGTAAAATATGGAAAGTTGCTTGTGTGTTGGCATTTGCAATTACTGTACTGGTATATATTTAGACCATATTTTCATTTTATCAGCTACTCCTCTCCCACGAAAGTCCATAGGTGGTCAGTGGGATATAAATGGAAACATCTAAATTAGAGTTTTTATCACCACTCAGAAATATTATAGCTTCTACATAGGTAACAGATGTAAGAAAAACCTCACCAGTTATTACTTATCATTTCCTCCTAGAAGTTTCCCAACTTACACTTTTGTCCAGATGTGGATTTTAAATCCACATGTAAAAGCCCAGATGACAGAAAAAGAAATCCTTGCTATGCTGAAAATTTGAAAGTGCAGAGAATTAGGAAGAGAGATACTTTCTTCTCATCCCCAAGTGAGAAGTCCCCATTTTTATTTATTTATTTATTTATTTTTTTTTTCTGGAGACGAGCTTATTTATTGGGCAAAAGGGTGGGGGCCAGCCCCTCACTCCTTGAGGGAGAAGTGCATCTTGTCGTTGATCATCTTGTATTGCCCCTTGAGCTGCCCCCTGATAGCTTCCGCTCTCTCTTGGGGGGGAGTCTTCTTTTTAGCCATGAAGAGAGCTGAGGAGGCCTCACTGTCAATGTCACTCTCTTCTGAGCTGTCAGACTCATCACTGCTGTCTCTCTTCCGCTTCTTCTCTTGTGGGGTGGGTGCCTTCTTCTCCTCCTCCTCCTCCTTGTCCTCCTCAGGAGGCTTCTCCTCCTCACTCTCCTCACTGCTTTCGCTCTGCTCATCCACGCCCTTGGGACCCTCCTCCTGCTGGGTGACCTTGGGCTTGCCCTCTGGATCTTCCTCAGAGCTGCTGAAGCCATCAGACATGTAGTCCACCTCCTGGCCCTCAAAGTCCCCATTTTTATTTTTATTTTTTTTTCTGGAGACGAGCTTATTTATTGGGCAAAAGGGTGGGGGCCAGCCCCTCACTCCTTGAGGGAGAAGTGCATCTTGTCGTTGATCTATTAGATTGTTCTCAAAAAGAGAGCCATGTATGGTTCTTTAAAAGTCAGATACCAATATAAAATATTGCACTGAGCAAAAAAAGCCACTGTGTATTTTGAATTTGTCACAGATTACCAATCTTAAATATACTTGAAATTTTTTTTCTTGCCTGACTCAGCAAATAGTAGTAGTCAGAACCCACAGATAAGAAGAATCACATCAGTCAAATAAATAATCTATAATATTCTAGACAAGCTTATTGACTCATATTTCAATGGGATTGTTATTTCCATAATGGAACATCACTAGAAATTTATATTTGGATCTTCATAATCTTACAGAAGTGATCTGCCTACTCTATTCACTTCTTACTCATCCATTTTGCTCATTTTTATGAGACTGAAACAGCCTAGGAACCTCAATATTCCTGTCAAGTGAAACTACAGTATTTATCCAGATATCTTCATACCAGAATTATACAAACTGTATTCATCAAATTAATTGATCAGAGATGACAAATATGTTAGCTGGTTCTTGGTATAGTCTTTCAAAGAATGCAATGATGATATAATCCCCAACTCTTTATACATTTATACATCAACATTTATCCTAATTTTGTTCCATTAAGGAAGTGTACCCATCAAAATGTCCCAGCCTTTCACAATGGAAATACTGGTTATAAAGGTAGTTTGGTGCTACTGTCCTGAATTTGCATCATCACTCAATCATCTTCCTTTCCTCTCCCCCTGCCTCCCAGTGATTTTCCTCTCTCTCCCTCTTCGAAGGCCATCATATTTATAGAGAGGGTGAATATCTTCCATTGAATGTTTTCATATGTTTAATACATACACACACATATGCAGACAAATATAGTCTATGTATAATCTACAATATTACTGTAATCTATCTTTTTAATTTTAGATTTATGTTATAAATTGTATACTATAGCTTGCTTTTTTCGTTCATCATTATTTTTTGAGATTTACATAAATTTATAAAAAAGATCTATCATAACTTTTAAATGCTTTATTGTATTCTGTTATATGAATAAAGATTTCTATATTTTTGTTTTACTTATTTGAATATTAAACATTTTTCCTACTTTTTATAGATAACCATGAAAATGTTTTATTTAACACTGCCCAAAAGGGTTGCTAACCTTTCCCCAAAATAACATAAGGACTGTAGACTATCATTAACATGATGTTTTGCCTATCTTCTATTTTACTGTTGATTGGCATTTTAATTCAATCTTGTTTTGAAGTCACACCAAACTTCAAACTTCAAGTTATCAGCTATTGTCAGGTTTTACTTTTGTTTATAAATATACGTACTGGTTTCTTTGCTCAATATTGTTTTCTTACATCTTATCCCTAGCTTCTGGGCTCCTTTCTTCTTGATGCAGTATTCATTTTCATTTAATTCTTTCTAAGATACAGGTTTTCATATTGTTAACATCTCTGTAATTAAGATGCACTTTACAACTGAGGGCATATTGTAGTTTAATTAACAGCATTTTTCTTTTATGGTGCATGTACAACTGATGACCTCTTAAATCCAGTGATATATGGTAGTTCATTTAGTAAGGGTTTATGAGCAGAATAACTCTCAGACGTTGTATGTCTAAAAGTATCATTATTTCACCTTCACTCATTAATTCTGAGCATGGGAGTATAATTTGACAATCATTTTCCCCTAGCACTTTGAAAACACTATTCCATTTGTTTCTGGTGTCTATTGATGCTGTCAGTTTAATTGTCATTTCTTTGTAAGTAATTTATTCTTTCTCATAGCTTTTAAGAGTGTTAAGACATATATGAATCTGATTTCTCTCTAAGCCTTTTTTATTTCTGAATACTGGAGACTGTCCTGAAAAAGTGACAGATAAAAATTGAATATTTCAAAAGTGCAACACTTCTGAAGATGATTTTGTCAAAGATGTGGCTGCAGTAATGGATGACTGAACTCCTAGGTGATGTAGGGATTTGAACTTGAGGAGGTTAACAACAACAAAAACAACTGGTTTATGGGCTCCCATGTCCAACTGAACCAGAAATTACCAAGATAATGACACAAGGTATGATAAAGACAAGTATTGAACATTTTTCCTATTTTTTATAGATAACCGTTAAAATGTTTAACATATTTAACAATGCCCAAAAGCATTGCTAACCTTTCCCCCAAATAATATAAGGACCACAGACTATCATTAACATGATGGTTTGCCTGTCTTACATGTTATTGTTCATTGTTGAAATGCATAAAACGTTTGAGGAGTTTGTAAAATCAAAGACAAAAGGTAGAGGGAGAAAAAGGTGCTAGAACACTTTGATATGAGCTTGGAAGGTTACATTTTTGTGGAGAAAGAGTCATTACTTAGGCAGCTGGAATCTTCATCAAAATAAAACTGGATGCACAGAAATGTGTTAGTTTTTACTATATAATGTAATTATATGTTGCAAGAAATGTGTATGTCAAATATCTTTCTCCTATTGACTTGTTGCTGTTGTTGTGTTGCAAGTATTAGTGATAGTACATGTGCGTGTGTGAGCATGTGTGTATGAACTTGTTTACTGATTATTCTTTACTCTAAAAATGTATAGATATTGTTGCTCAGAATTATAAAAAAATACATTTTTGCTGTAGAACATTTACAAATATAAAACCCAAACAAACAAATACAATCCTACTACTCTAGGATAAATATTATTAAAAATATTGGTGTATATATTCAACAATAGGAAGGGCCTTTTCAAACTGTTTTTCATTATTTTATTTCCTTTAATACTAGTCTCAGATATTTTCTTCAGTTACTAACCTTTCTTCTAAACCATGTTTTGTTATGTACTTTGTATATTGTATATGAAGGATCATGTATTTTTGTTTTGTTTTGTTTTGTTTTTATCTTTTATCAAGATGTTCTGGTACTATTAGGTACAGTTGACAACCCCAAGTAGAACAGGATATATAAAACTCCATGTCTAGTTTTTCTTTATATAATTTTCATACGACTTAAAAGTTTTTCAGTATTGTTCAAACATTTTTCATGACTATGATACTCTTAGTTATTCTCCTTTTTTATTTAGATATAACTGATATGTGACATTGTACAAGTTTCAGGTGTATTACATAATTATTTGATATTTGTATATATTGTGAAATGCTCACCACAACTTTTGTTAATATCACCACCACACATAATTACAAATATTTTTCTTGTGATGAAAATTTCTTAGAACTACTCACTTAACAACTTTCAAATATACTTTATGGCATTAGTTCTAGTCACCACTCTGTACATATACCCCCATGGATTATTTATTTAATAATTGGAAGTTTGTACCTTTTGACTACCTTCACCCATCTCATATTTTTCCTACCCCTTTTCCTCCACCTCTTGCAACCACCAATCTGTTCTGTGTATCTATAAGTTTATTTATTTTATATCTTTTTAAATATTCCATATATAAGTGACATCATATGGTATTTGTCTGTCTCTGATTTATTTCACAAAGTATATTTCCCACAAGGGCCATCCATGTTGTCACAAATGGCAAGATTGTTCTTTCTAAAACAATGATAAAATAAAATCCTAAATTTTTTCAAACAAAATGTCTTTATCTTTGCAAACTTTATGTTAGTGTTGAAAAAATTAAATGACTCTCAGATATTTTTAAGTAAAAATATCAATCTTAAATAACTTTTAGCAGGACTTTTTTAGTGGGACTTTAAAATTAATCTCTTTCAATACATGTAAAGTCATTGTTTTCTCAAAATTACTTAAACTACTGTTGTGATTTATTATAGTGGAATGGTATTTAAAATTTCTCCCATATATATATTTTTTTTCTGGTGAGACTTCCATGATAGGAAGAAAAATATTGTGAAAGTCCAGTGTGTGCAGCACTGCTCTCAGGGTCTCCCTTGATAAAGCACCCGCTGCCACATATGTAGGACCCACCTCAACATTCTTGTGTTCTAGCTGAACTTGTATCAGTCAATGACAGAGCACTGTCGGGTAACTGGACTGCAGCCTTGTTTGCCCAAGGCAGCCCCCACTAATGGTTAAATTTTATTCTGGGGCTATCCATTGGCCCCCTAAAACTTTGAGTTGGATAGTGGTTTGAGGATCATTTTACCCAAGCCTGCTATTCACCCCCTCTTATTCTACAGGTGTCCTACCTTCCTCACAGTCTGAAAGCCTTCCCTGCCTTTCTGCTCACTCTCCCCTATATCTTCCACAGGCATTTCCCCCAACAAATTACTTGCAGTTCTTATTCTGTCTTCATAACTGCTTCTAGAAGACCCAAACTGATACAGTTTTTATGTACCTGCTTAGTTGTCCACGATTACAGCAGTCTATTTGTTGGAGTGTATGGCTAATACTAATTAATACATTTCATTATTATTTTGCATTCAGTCGAGAAAACTCTGAGTACATTAAGCAAATATTGAGAACAAATTAGCATGATCCAAGAATAACAAGAATTAACATTATCTCATCAATAAAGCCCACCTGAACAGTTAGTAAGAAAATGTTTTCAATTGGTAAAAACAGTTTTAACAGATGTTCTTTGTATTAGAACTTTAAAACTACCAGCATCAGTCTACAGGATAATGAACCAGAAACATGATCCAGTCCTGAGGGCTCAGCATCAAGAATTCTCTGGTCACCACCCTAGTTGCCAAACTCTAAGAAGAGACATTAGGAAATCCCATTCACTGTATTCTCAAAATACTAACAATTCCAAAGGTTTTGTGGTCAAGGAACTCCCACTTCCTGTTGACAATTTGAGGAGACTGCAAGGGTTTGGCAGCAGAAAATGAGTTTTACATGTAATCAAATTGCTACCATTGTAGTTCTTTGGAAGGGTAAAAATAAACTTCAAATGCCTTCCCACTAAGATACATTTTAAAATACATATATTTCATCAGAAATCATTTTATTTATAAATAATAAATATATTTCATTCATTACATATGAAAAGAAAGAAGAAAGTGTCTAGGTACAATAAACTGAGGCCAGGAATTAGAAGCAGCAGAAACATGCGAACCTTTTACAAAATCTCTTAGCTCAAAGTGAAGGATAAACCAAGAGATACTGAACAGATCAACTCTTCAAAAATCTGTTTTCAAACCCATGTTGGAAAAGCAGCAAAAGCACAATCTGGAAAACTAAAGGTAACCTAGTATCATCCACTTGAGATTTTCCTTTCAATTTTATCTAAGTCCACATAGGATCAGTCACTTACCTACCATGTTCAACTCAACATTGCTTAGATTTTGATCTCTATTTCTCATAGAAAGTAAAAAGAAGCTCATCACTAAAGCAACCTTTATCCTTCAGTTAACAGGTTGTGGCCTTGTACCTTCATTGTCCACATGTCACTCCTGACCATATCTCCTCCTCCAAGAATTTTCCAATAGACTAGTTTAGGAGGGTCTGGGATGCATAATATCCACCGTGTCTCCATGGACCATGTACATTCTCCATAGTAACAATTTGCATGTTCCAAATATTTGCTATGCATCTGTCTCCAGAGATGATGATGTCAGTAAGGACAGGTATCTGTATTCTACTCATTGTTTAGTCGCCAGTACCTTGCCTAGTTCCCAGTTGGCACCTAATAAATGTTTGCTGCACTTAGAGTCCCCAAATACTAACTTTTGAACCAGATCATGAGCTCTCTTTCTATAAAATTTATTTACAGCAAATAAATATGATCTATTTAAGTAAGTTGCATTGCAATTGGATTTTAAGATTCTCCAAAGCCAGATCTTCATGTTGACCTTCCATATTGACTTGTATTGACTGAAAGAGGGACTCCTTGCCTTGCTGGTGCATCAGTGAGGGTGCTTCTGTAAGTATCTACTGCAAATCAAATGGCAGAGTTCTAAATATATATGAGCTCATAAGCCTTGGACCATATGGCTCAGTTGGTTGGGCATCGTTTCCACGCACAGAAAGGTTGCTGGGTCTATTCCCGGTCAGGCACATGCCCAGGTTATAGGCCCTTCCTCAGTAGGGGGTGTGCGGGAGGCAGCCGATCCATGTTTCACTCTCACATAGATGTTTCTCTCTCTCTCTCTTCCTTCTTCTCTCTCTAAAAAAGCAATACAATATTTTTTAATATATAAGAAAATTAAATCTAGATGAGCTTATGACCATGTGGGTGGCATGTACCTAAACTGAGTAAATGCAGAGGAATTTATTAAAAAATAAGCTTGGAGAAAGTTATTCAACAGTGTTTGCTTTTCTTATAATCTCAAAGTAGACTCAATCTTTTTTTTAAATCCTGAAATCTCTTGAGGAAAAATATAATTATATTTCAAATTACAAGTTACATAACTTTATAGATAAAATCAGCTTTGTTTTTTTCAATGTGGACAATATCTATGAAGTCTCAAATGTGGACATCGGAGCCCTTAGATATCTGTAACAATAACTTCTTTTAAAAGATTTGTCCTGTGGTGCTTTAAATGTTTCAAGTTGAGAAACCATGAGAAAGCTCCTTCTTTTAATGATGATATTAAAATTTTATAGCTGTCACCATAGAACAAAAAGCCTCCTTTAAATATAGTTTTCAAGAAGTCAGTGTCTAAGTATGATGTTCACTTTCTTGGTAGAATAACATCTTTTGCTAAGTTACAAATTCATTTCTGTAGAAAAGCTGTTTTAAATATTCAAATGTATTGAACATTTTGTTTTAATTTCTGTGTCAAATTATTGCATGGAAATAATATTAATAATAACCATAATTATCATGCTTCACATGTTTTCTGCATATACCTAATTTATAAATTATATGTGTTTATAAATTTATGTTTTATGATACTCATGATAAAACTATAAGGTATTATTAATTCTATTTTAGAGTTGGAAAAGTGGGACTAAAAAACTTTAATGATGTAAAAATCTCACAGGTAATAAATGACTAAATCAAGATTTGAATCCAGAATTTTGCAAATCCAAAGTCAATGCCCTCAACCCATTACCTAATAACCTGTAGTATTATGTGCAATATGTAAACTATGGACAGAACAGGTTGAATTTAGATCAGTAAGAATTGAACATTAAATATGTACGTATGTTAAACTACCATTCGTTGTTCAAAGACCAAAGATGACTTTTTTTTTTCAAAGATAAATTTTTGAAAAATAAAGCCAACTCAGTACAATCTACATTGACTTTTCCAAGTAGAACAAAATGCAGAGTATCCTTGCTAGGCTTAAACTGTGCTCATTTCTTTTTTATTCAATAAATTCTTATCAACTGTGCTTAAAAGTTTTGTTGAAATCATGTGTTAACCCTAGTTGATCTGAACTGAAATATAAAAACCTTTCATGACAAAATAAAAAGCAAGAATGTTCAAAATACAGATTGCAATGGAAATAAGGTCTTTGAGGAGAATTGGTCAAAACCTTATAATTTACTCAAAAATAGATAAAAGAAAGTTAATTTTTTAAAAAATCTGATCAATAATGCAAGTGATAGATGGAATCAATGAATATGTATTGCTCTTGTGTTAGGAAGAGTGAATTAAATATTAAAATTATGAAACATCTATATAATCAATGAGTTTAAATTTTACAATGACGTATATAGCTTTAAAATTTATTATTATTTTTATTTTTATGTAGAATTTGGTTTCAGCTTCCATCCAATTTGAACGTGTCTTTTTTTTTGCCAAAAAAGAGTGTTTATCAAATATTCTTTATTACTACAATTTAGGTGAACCAAGAGATAATTAAGGGTGTTCATCTACAGCAGAGATAAAGAAAAACAATCTCCCACTATAGAAAGTAACAGCAAACACAGTGTAGAGTGTATAAGAAAACGTCTTCAGCAATATATTTGATAAAAATTATGTGATGAAAGTAAGCTTTGAGCAATTGCAAAAAACAGATACTGCACATGTTCTGTAAATAGAGTATGGGCCCTGAGACAAAGCAAATCCCAGTCACCACTGACCTGGCACAGGAGCTGTGCGAGGCACACAGAAGAAAACATGTGTAACCCACACTCCTGCTTTGGCTTTATAACTTCCCATTTCATGATCAAAAACAAAAACAGCTTGCCAGTCACTTCTGAAGAGGGACATCTAGACTCAGTGAGTTTCCTTTCCTCTGAAAATGTATGCCAAGAGTTTGATGCCCAGAGAAACTTGGTGGTGTCTCTTTTATCACAGAAAGGACTTGTCAGATATATGGGATAAAAGGTTAAAGAAATACGTAAGGCGTTATTAAATCACACATTCCTTATATGTAAAAACTTCTGCTCTTTCTTATTGTTAGTTTTAGAGACTTCATCTGAATGGGAAGAACTTGAGCTGAATACGTTTTTATGGCGTGAGACACTATTTAAAACGAGAGGAGAGACAAACACCAAACTGAAATTTTCATAACAAAGAAAAAGATAAAAGAAAATAGTTACCCTTTGTTTAGTCTCTGTTAGCGAACAAATACTCATAATTAAACTGTAACTGGAATCAAAATGTAGTTTAGGATAAACAACCTAAATGGCTTCCAAGATAAATTACAGTACTCATTTCTCTATTGTTGGTTTGTTCTCCCCAGTTTCACCAGAAAGCAGGACTGTGGGGATCTGTACTTGGATGTCACCACTAAGCAGGTTCCTGTGTGCCAGCAAGCTTAGCAACTGGTTTGAGTCTGGCCACTTGCTAACCATCTGGAACTACTTCATATTCTCATTACCCAAAGGGAAAAAGGGAAAAGAAACAGAAAGAAGAGAAAGAAAGAAAGAAAAAGAAAAGACAAGAAGAGAGAGGCGAAGAAAGGAAAGATGGAAGGGAGGGAGGATAGAAGAGAGGGAGGGAGAAAAAGGAGAGATAAGTGGTGAGCAAGGTTGCTGGCTTACCTCGCCTTTTGTAGAGCTTGCTATGTGCCTCCCCAATCCAGGCATCCATCCCACCCTACTAGCCACAATTATCTGACATTGGGTTTGACTACGGAGTTACTCCCTAGGAATATATAAGTTATGTCATTACTCCAGACTTTCAAGAGGAAAACATGGTGTTATTATTAAACATTTAATTTTCAGTCTTTTGCAGGATCCTCATAAAGATCACAGCAAATTCCTCAGTTTGCTGTGATCTTTATGAAGACATGTTCGATTTGTAAGGAAAATTGACTAAGGGGATTTTTACCTAAAGCAAAACAATCTACATGGTATGTGCTCTGGCTTATACTTCGCCATGGGCTGGGGATGGGGCGTGGGGGTTGGGCGGGATGGGGAGAGGGCTTACAGTGTGCTGGTATTTAGTCTCAGGGAGAATAAGCTCCATTCTAATCAGGACATCCTTTTCCATGCTAATCATTTCTTAAGACAAAGCAAAATGTAGAAACTGATACAAAAGGCTCTTAGTTTAAAACTTCACCTGTTTAAAATTTTTGGGAAAACATATCTGTTTACAAATTTATGAAATTCAAAAGTCCTTGGATAATTTAATACAGAAAAAAAAATGTTACAGGTGATATAGTGTTTAGAGCCTAAAGAAACCTCCAGGTATAACATTTGAAAATTACTGACCTTAATTCTTCTGGCAGATGTAATGATTGTTTCACAGGGAAGCAGGGAGCTTCCTCTTTGGTGGCCTCCCTAGCCTAGGGGTCAGTAATTAAGGCACAAGGGCCAAACCAGCCTAGGAGTTATTTTCATTGGTATGCAAGTGGCCTTCTCTTGAGAGAATACTCACCAGCTGCATTTTGCAACACGTGAGAATGTGTGGGTGGAACAACCACTTCCCCACTTGTCTTCTGCCTAGTCTCAATATCACCACCCACCTGGCTCCCCAGAAGCACAGGTGCTACCAGCCAGGCCTGCCACTTGTTTAAAGAGTCATCACCCCAGCTGGGCCCACAGTCCAGCACTCAGTTTATCATCAGAATATAGGAGGGGATCATGAAGCAAGAAAAATAAAATAGTATTTTTGAGCATTTTGTTATAACTGTGAGACAGTCTTTATAAACTTCAGAGAGGTTAAAGAACTTTCCCAAAATGACAGTCTTAACTGGTTTAGGTGATTTGAATCTATGAATTCTGACCCCCAAACCTATCAGACTTTTACTAAATTTGGTTCCATGTCTTTCTAAAGAAGACAATTATTATTCTTTAGAAAAAAATCTTTTAAAGGTTTACCCCCAGGAAGCACTGCCCCAAAGGTTATTAATTTTTCTAAAGTAAGTGTTTTGTGATCAACTGTCTGGTGATCTGTGTGTTAAAAATCACCCTCTCTCCCCATAAGACTATGTTAATATATTAATATGTATTGTGAATCTTCTAGAGAGAGATCAGGATGGCTGTGCTTCTAAAACCGATATTCTTTCATGGTACATCTGTTAATGTCCTCTTGAATCAGTGTTCCACAGAACAGCATGGACAAATGCCTTGAAATATCTTGGAAGTCCATTCTACTGATCAAGGGCAAAGAACCACTTTATACACTTGGATAACAATTATAAATGATATTGAAGTAATCAGTTATGAAATGAAAAATATAGAGTAAAGAATTATTTATCTATGCAATACAAAACTTTTTTCATTTTAAGCTGATCTATTTGTTTAATATTGGATGTGACATCTTTAGATTATTTTCTTCACAAAATTTTAATTGGCAAAATGTTCTCATGGCAACAAAATCCATCACAATCCCAAACAAAGAAAGCATGCTTAAGGACTAAAGAATGCTTTGTATGAATACTGCTCTACTCACTGAAAACTGTTAACTTATTATTAAAAGAGAATTTTTCAGTGCCTACAATCGGCCACGCATAATAGTAGATACAGAAAAGAATTTAGCAAGGCCTTTGAGGACTTTACTGCCTAAAAGGAGAAACAGACTTATAACAAGTATAACAAGCACCTTTTTAGAGAAGGTATCATCAGTCTATGCTCCTAAACCAGCCCACATTAGCTGCCAGTATCATGCAGTCGATTAAATGGAAATAGCATTATTCTAGTCTACTAAGGATTGAAGAGAATTCAAATTTGTCATATTTTGTGTGTGTGTGTGTGTGTGTGTGTGTGTGTGTGTGTGTGTTTTAATCCTCACTTAAGTATATGTTCTTATTGATTTTAGAGAGAGGAAGGGAGAGGAGGAGAGATATGAGATAAAAGCATTGATTGGTTGCCATCTGTACACAACCCAACCAGGGATAGAACCCACCATCTGGGTATGTGCCCTAACCTGTCTGGGACAACACTTCAACCAACTAATCCACACCAGCCAGAACAATTTTGTGTGTGTTTTGAGGGCAATAATACTTAATCATTAACTATCTCTGTATAAATTGTGGTTAGCAGGCTATTGGTTGACAACCCATTTTAAGCTAAACCTAGCTCCAGAAAGATACAATTGCTTGTGGGATCTCGGTGTGAATGGAGCCCAACTTGATGGCTATGGATTTGGTAGCTGATAATTGTTCCTGGCAATTTTATTACTGAACACTGGGTTGCAATTCTATTTTTATACATCTTACTCTTCTTTCTGCTCCCTTCTAAATAGAATCTTTTTGACCACCAGTGGCTCATTTGATATTAGACCACTAATTCTTTTACTATATCCTTTCTTATATGTCCACAGTATGCTCTGTTTATAGTTTACAGATAAAAATGTATACACAAGTAACTAGGGGATTGTTGAAAAGAAACTTAGAGAAGAAAACTTTTCCTCTGTCAAGGTGGTCAAGAAAATGTCAAGAAATCTCTAAGCAGCTATGAAGATTGAATAAGGAGAATTCTTCAAGAAGACATTGAGGTGGAGAGTGGGAAGAGATAAGATATGAAGGAATCACTTATGCAAAGACATACAGTAAGAGAGGTGAATAGAAAATGTTTTTATATAACTAGAGAATAAGATATTAAGGTACAGATGTGATTGAATATGTTAAAAAGTGTACCTAAACTTATGGATATTAAATTTCAAAAAGATGCCATATAGGAGTAACAAATCAGAAGTAGATCTTAGCAATTTTGCTTTGGCAATGACTTAGAAGGTACAAATTAGAGCTAGGTATGCTCCTATTTGAGAAATTATGTGAGCCTGAACCTGGTAGTGAACCAAGACTTGACCATAAATAAAATATGAACACTAAGCATAAAGTTAGATTGTTTATCTGAGGTTATTCTATTGTGAACAACTATATTCCAGCAAATTGGACAATCTGGAATAAATGGATAAATTCCTAGAATATGTGAACACTAAAAAACAGAACATTTTTCTGCTTTGTTCACAGCTGTATCTTCAGCCCCTGGAAGACTGACACATAAATTGAATTAATGTAAACAAGAGAGTACTCATTATTTAGCCATCTATCCATCCATCCATCCATCCATCCATCCATCCATCCATCACTGAACAACTGCACTATACCAATCATATTCTAGATCCTGAAAGAATCTATAAAATGGTAAAAAAGGAAATCTAACTATAGAAACTTAGAAACATGAATATTTAAGAGTGGGGTAAAGAAAAGGATCACCTAAACAGACTCCAAAATAAGGAGATAGAAAGAGAGGGAGAGGGAGAGGGAGAGAGAGAGAGAGAGAGAGAGAGAGAGAGAGAGAGAGAGAAAGAAGAAGAAGAAGAAGAAGAAGAAGAAGAAGAAGAAGAAGAAGAAGAAGAAGAAGAAGAAGAAGAAGAAGAAGAAGAAGAAGAAGAAGAAGAAGAAGAAGAAGAAGAAGAAGAAGAAGAAGAAGAAGAAGAAGAAGAAGAAGAAGAAAGCTAACAATTTGTCACACTGACAGCTAATCTTATCTAATAAAGAGGGAATATGCAAATTGACCATCACACTATAATGGTCAAGATGCTGCACCCACAGCAGAGGCAGGGATTCCGGCTTCCCTGGTGGGGCTTGACAGGGGACCTCAGGCTGTGCCCCCTGCCCCAGCACTGGGCCAGGGGACATGAGGCCATGCCCCATGCCATGCGGGGCTTGACAGGGGACTCAGGCCGCTCCCCCCATCTCGGCGTCAGGTTAGGTGACCTGAGGCTGTGCCCCCCACCTGGTGGGGCTTGACAGGGGTGGGGCCAGCTGGGTCTGTATATCGCCCAATGGGGGTGGGGCTGGCTGGGCCTGGGTCTCGCGCGATTTGGAGGTGCATGCGGGTGGGTGGGGACTTGACTCTGGTTCCCACAGCGTTCCCCAGACTCTGACAGGAGGAAGATTTTCATATACATTTTACTAATTTTCTTTCATCTCTGACACTTCTATTATAGAGAAAGGGCAAATAGCAATAGTAAAATATTTCCTCTAATTAATTCCCTTTTAATGTGCACGAATTTTGTGCACCAGGGTCACTAGTAATAAATAAGATTTCACAAATTATGGCGTGATTGCCAGTATTTTGGTGCTTAATCATACTGACTGATCATTGGATTTTCCCCCTTTTTATTGAAGTATAATTTACAAACAATGAAAAGTACAGACCATAAAAGCTTAATGTAATTAGATGTGACAGATACAACTCTGTGACCCACACACTTATCAAAATATAGAAATTTTCTATCTTCCCTAAAAGTTCCCTCATGACCCTTCCCAGCCAATTCCTCCCGCACAGAGGTGACCACTGCTTAGGTATTTTCTCCGTAGGTTTCTTCTGCCATTTACTATCTCCTGTCCTACCAGATGCATATGAGACCACCTGATACTGTGCCACAAGTCAGAGTTTCAGTGATTTTTCTCTCTGTGCTTCAATTTGGAAAGTTTTTATTAACTGATCTTTTAAATGCCTGATCTACTTTTAAGCTTATGCATTTAGGATGTTTATTTCAATTATATCATTTTTAGTTAAAAATTTCTGTTTTTCATAGTTTATATTTCTCTGTCGAGATTTTTCATCTTTTCACGCATAACCTTTATCTTGAAATCCATGAATATATTTACAGTAACCATTTTAAAGTCACTGTGTGCTAATTCCAACATCTGTGTCACATCTGGGTTTGTTTCTGTTCACTCATTCTCCTAGTTATAAGTCACATTTTAAAATTCTTCCTTGTATATCCAATAAATTTTGATTGAATTTTGGGCACTGTGACCATTATATTACTTAAAGTCTAAATTATGCTGTCTTTTAAAAATGTTGAGATTTATTCTAGCAGGCATTAAATTGCTGGTAGCGCAAACTAATTCTGTTGAGGCTCAGTTTTAGACTTTGTTGAAATGGTCCTAAGCTTGTCCTATTTTTAAGCTATGGCCTTCCTATGGTTTCAACTGAAGGACTAGGATTTTCAGACACATGTCTCCACTCTGACTGGTTGAAACTGTAAGTCTTCCAGCACTGGGTACCCTCTACAGTTTCCATTCATCTCCCAGTCCCTTACTATGGTTTTCCGGGTCTCATTTTACCCTGTGTATGCACAGCTTACTATTTGGCCAAAGACAAAAACAGAATGCTATGCAGATGTCTGGGGTTCCTTCTCTATGCTGCTCCCTGCTTTCTGCTACTCCACTCTTTCAATTCTGGCCACCTCAGCAGCCCTGACCCCATCTCTCTTTGCTCAGCTTGGGGAGACCTGGGCTCTAAATTTGGACTCTAGCTCCCTGTGGTACATTTTGAAAAATACACCCAGGCAGATTGCTGGGGTGAATGCAAAGCTAGCTTTGCATGATTTCCTTTTCTCGAGGATCAAACCCTTCTACTCTCTGTTGTACAGTCTGGTTTTTGTTTTGTGCCTAGATTCACAGTTGTTTATAGTAGAAGAATTATTCCAGTATCCAATAATCTGTCATAGCCAGGACCAGATGTGCTGCCCATGGATTTTGCAATGGAAGTGTTTTTGGAGAGCAGATTATTTTCAGCATGTCAGAGTAGCAAGTGTCTGTCCTTCACCTTGTTACATGGCCACATTTCCCTTTCATCCACTCCTCTATAATTCTCTGAGGACCTTAGGGAGCTTCATTGTACTTAAATCTTATGGAACATAGAACCTATTTGTTAGCACTATTTATGCAAAGTTATATATATTTCTTTACATTTTCACCTACATTACCATAACTTTCTCTAAGTCACAACCTTTGTAAATCAGATGGTATTTTTTGGATCACCTTGAGCAAAGTTAAAAAAAAAACACAACAAATTAATATATTGATGGATGGATTCAGTCAATGCAAAACTGAAATTTAGGTCTTTCTCATAACTATTAAATCATTGATTCCATTGTTTTTCACTTGGAAATAGGGAGTTTTTTGTGTGGACAATCTGTATTCACCAGTTGTATTGGAGTCACACACACACAGCTTAAGTTATGCATAACAGTGCACTCTGCCAAATGACTGCACAGCTGGAGAGTTCACTGGGGGTAGCAGCTGGGTAAGGATCCTCAAAGGATGGGTGGGTATTGAAGGAGTTCTGTCTTGCTTTTGTACCCAGAAGGCTCACTGTTAGTATCCCACAAACACAAAGAAAAGATTAGAGTTTATTGTTCATTTTCCCCTCATGGGGAAGCCATGTATGTTTATGTCCTAAAGATTGCACATTTAAAAGAAAAAGCCACTTTCACTATGGAATTAACCAAATTGACTATCTTCCCAGTTTGAATTCACTGGATAACTGCTAATCCCCACTTTACATTATGCTCTAAAGACTTAGCCAAAAGATTCTAAAGGCATGCATTTCCAGGTTTTCTCATCTGTAATACAAACACCAGTTAAAGACATAATATCATTTTATGCTACTCTCAAAGGGCATCTAGCAAAGCTGGCCAGCATTACTGCAACATTTTAATTACTGGTGCTTACCACAATTTGCAATAATTACAGTTCATTTAGTGAGCTGGTTCTTAATTGCAGACATTGCTAAAGTAACAATTGAATAAAAAATAAAGTGTACTTTCATATATATATGTATATATATATATATATATGATTGAGAAAGATGTGGGCTTATAAAGAAATAAAATAAACTAGCATATCCTACAATATCAATTTCCAAAACAGAGATAATAAAGGCAGTTTTTTAAACCAAAGGCCCAGAATTAAATGTAATCGTAAGGACAAGTTGCTTCATCATCTATAAGATTCTCTTTCTTGAGCATAATTCCTAATTCTATGATTTTATTTTTATTCAAGAAAGTTCAATGAGCGAATTCTAGTACTAATATAAGTAAAATCTCAACTAACTATTATTCATTATTAGGTGGCAAATCACAAACATAGAGATTGGTCCTATTTAAAACATTTTTTCATCTAAAAGAAAAATCCATTGATGAAAACTCTATTTGTTTGTTTATTTTTCATTTCACTGAATATCAAATATTCATAAGATTTTACCCTATATAAATGTAGGTGATACGGGAAATCAGGATGTGTGCTGAGAAGGGAAGGAATGGAAAAGCTAAACCAAAGTGAAGAGACTGATTAACAAGAAGGTTTCCTCTCTGGATAAGCACATTAGGTTCTAATTTTTCTATTAGTCATACTTTTCTGGATGTCCTACGGTAACCCCCCTAAGTTCTGTAAGTGCTTTAGTGTTCCTGAAGACCAGTAAAAGAACACCATCGAGTAAATTCTTGCTTGGAGAAAGGTCTGGATTTTGATCATATCATGGGTTAATATTCCTGAGAGCACTTTGAAATACATGGAAAAACCTTTCTGGCAGGTTACTGCATTGTTTCTCAGGCCAATTCTATAAAGTATCCTTGGCAGTTTGCTCCCAAACGTGGGAATCCACTGAATGATTGAAAGAATAGAGGTAACACAGAATAATTCCATCAGTAACCCTAAGGATTTGTTTCTAAATTTTGGGGGAACTCTGCTATAAAACTATGTATTCACACGCCAAGTGAACTGGAGGATGGAAGCAATCAAGGAACCAAAGGAATTAGAAGACAGTTTTCCTTCTGTTCTCAAGAAGCTTCTTCTGAAAGTGAACAAAAATTTGAGACCTGGACTAATTTCTTATGTGTTCTCCAATATCAAAATATTCTCAACTTATATCTAGTTAATTAAAGTCAAGGATCCATTGATCAATTCATATGTATTGCTAGAGCATTTTATGCGTATTTCTCTGATGATGTATATATCACATTGTGTCATAGTTAGATGAATTGTTATGCCGGTAACTGTTTAACAAACATAACTCTAGGGCAGTGATGGTGAACCTTTTGAGCTCGGCGTGTCAGCATTTTGAAAAACCCTAACTTAACTCTGGTGCTGTGTCACATATAGAAATTTTTTGATATTTACAACCATAGTAAAACAAAGATTTATATTTTTGATATTTATTTTATATATTTAAATGCCATTTAACAAAGAAAAATCAACCAAAAAAATGAGTTCGCGTGTCACCTCAGACACGCATGTCATAGGTTCGCCATCACTGCTCTAGGGGGAAAAGTCCTAATTTGTAATGTTTGCCAATTTACATGGTGTAAATACTCTACTATGGCTTATTTTAAGTGACCAAAGCAGTAATCATGAAGCATGGAATTGGGAAGAAATGGGCAGTAGTGCATTATGTTAGATTTCCATAATATAAAAACAATACATCTCTATATATAAAAGGCTAATATGCAAAGTGTCCCCTTGGCAGTTCGACTGGGAGTTCGATTGCTCACTATGACATGCACTGACCACCAGGGGGTGGCACAGAATGTAGGAAGGTCCTGGCTGGCAGCCGGAAGGCCCCAATTGGCCCTGATCGCCAGCCAGGACTAGGGACCCTACCCATGCGTGCAATGGGCCTGTAGTGTAATATATAATAGTAAATGCAGTAAAATAATGATAAAGTGATGAGTTTGATTATTTATTACCTGCATTTTAATTTCTTTAATTGTTAATTTATATTATTTAAATTTTAGTCATGTCAGTGTTTAATGACCAGCATGTAAAATTCCTGGAATTTTAGTAGTTGGTTCTCATGAGCTGATACAAGATGACTTCAGCACAACCCTGAAATTTTAATGTCAGTGTTTATCTTTCTGCTAATGATTGGGTGCTCTTCAAAGACAGGTGCTGTTATTATCTTTTTAATTCACAGTGCCCGGCATAGTGCCTGGCATTTGGTAGCCTCAATTAATGTCAATTGAATAAATGAGCAAAAAAATGGAATAAACATGCATTATCCAGAGTAGTATGAATGGACAAAGACAAACTTCACTGGAATGGCATATCTTCTAATTGAGGGAATTATGGAAACCTCAAATCCACACAGACCTTACTCCATGAGGATGAGAAAGATGTTTTTTAAAAATAGAAAAATAAAACACTGTGCCAGATAGGTGACTGAGAGATATCCGCCAGAGGATGTCTTTGCCACTTCAAGATTTATTATCCCTTTTGACAAAAAATACTGAGCTATATTGGAGTGCAGTTATACTAAGGATCTTATATTAAAATAAAGAGCAAACTATCATAGCTCACATAAAATTCAATATGGCATCGTTTATGATATATATATATTATAATTTATAACATGGTTGTAATGTTTGTCTCAAACTTAACCATGTTTTTGATGCTAGATTAGACAGTAAGCAGACTTTACTATTTATCTGTCTCTGAATGTAGTTATAAATCCTAGCAAAAAAGCATTGAGCAGCCATCTGAGGACTATGAAGAGTAAATAGCAGACCGATTGGAGAAGACCAGAATTTTGAAGTACAACCAAACCGGCAGTAAGTTTATCTCTCCCCCCCCCCTCTTCCAGTCACCCCAGGTATGGACTCAACTCATCCTAAAACTTGTAAGTGGGCATCAGCTTGATCACAGAGAGCTCTAAAAGCAAACCTCTAGTGCAGGCTTGAGGGGTAGAAAGGGAGTGTCCTATTAGCAGCAGTGTCACAGTGGAGGGAAGGCCCACACCTCTGCAACGCTGAGGGAGGATAACCTTCCTCTCTTGCCATGGGATCTGCAGTCCCATGTGTGTTGGACAAACTCTTGTTTAGTTTTCCTCTTTCTGTCCTCCTGCTCCTTGTCCCTGCATGAGAGCATGGTAATGTAATGTGCACAACAGAGAAGGATCACTAAATCCTCAGCTTCTGGCCAGAGGGTACTGTGGATATCAATGGAGAGGGACGAATTTAGAGAGATCCATGGAATTGTTTATGCTCTTAAGCTCACTCCTGAACTTTATATACATGGGCCTGACCCTAAACATTATACTAAGATCTCAGAGACCTGAAATAAGACATAGACTACCACCAATCTCAGACTGGCCACTGGGTGTAGCAAACACAGAACAGATATAAATAGCATTTCAAAGGCTTTGAAAATGGAACTGACAGTAAAACCACAACCCTCAAAAGGCTAGTCAGAACTTGTGGCCTGAATCCAACTGAGTTGATTGCCTGCTAAACAAAATATTAACATTCTCCTAAGGATTTAACGAAGACCCAGACTATCATAACATAATATTTAAAATATTCAGAACAGATCACAGAATTTCTCAGCTTAGGAAGAACCAGGAAAATTTCAAATGTCATGGAAGAAGAAAATCAGCAGGCACCAACAAACAGATGACATAGAAGCCAGAATTATTTGACAATGACTTTGAAGCAACTATTCTGAAAATGATGCAAGAGAGAAGGGCAAACACTCTTGAAATGAATGTAAAGATAGAAATTATCAGTAAAGCAATAGAAATTCCAAACAACAACCAAACAGCAACTCTAGTACTAAAACTATCAGGAATAACAAAGCTCACTGGATGAGTTTTAAAAAAGAATAAGAATGACAAAAGAACCAATCAATAAATTTGGTGATATCATTAGAAATCACACATTTCATGTATGAAGAGGAAATAGATTTTTAAATAAATTATCATAACCCCAGGGATCTGTGGAACAATACCAAAAATTTTATTCATGACATTGGAGAATCTTTATGGAGAAGAAAAATAGTGTGGTGAGGAAAAATATTTGAAAAAATAATGGCTAAAACTTTTCAAATTTGGTGAAAGATAGAAATCTATAGCTTTAATAAACTCAGTAAGCATCAAACAGGGAAACATAAAGAAATGTAAGTCTAGACACATCATAATCAGCTGGGTCTAATATACATTTAAGAACAGTCCATTCAACAACAGAAGAGTACACATTCTTCTTAACACCTGACCATTCATTGAATAAACCATCTTCTGACATAAAATAAATGTCAACCCTTTTAAAGGGAATGAAATCATACAAAGTATGTTCTCTTAACATAATGAAATTAAATTAGGGATAAATGGAAAAAAGAGAAAAGGAAAATATTCAAACACCTGGACATTAAATAACACTTCTAAATAATCCATATGTCAAAGAGGTCTTAAGTCAAATAAGAAACTATTTTGACACAAATAAAAATGAAAATATCGCATATCAAAATTTATACTATGTAGCTAAAGCAGTGCTTGGAGGCATATTTAAGTGATAAAATAGAAATGATAGATAGATCGAAGAAATACCCCAAATCAACAATCTAAGTTTCTGCCTAAAGAAATTAGAAAAAAAGAACAAAATTAACCCCAAACAAGAACAAAAATTAATGATAGAAATAATAAATATAAAAGCATAAATAAATGAAATTGAAAACATGAAACAATATAGAAAGTTAATGAGACTCTATACTTGTTCTTTAGATCAATAAAATTGACAGACCTTGAACAAGACTGATCAAGAAAAATAAATAAGATTTCTACATGATTATTAGAAATGAAGATGGGCTATAACTACAGATACTGTATTATTCTCTATTACTATTCATAATAGTAATTACATTATTATGTTAAAAATAAGGAAATACTAAAAACAGCTCTATGTACATAAATTTGCTAATCTCAATTAATTGGAACAGTTACTTGAAAAGCCTTTCTCTGATAATTGAAAAGAATGCTCAAAACTCACCAGAGATAAAACAGATAACTGAAATCCTATATAATAAAAGCCTAATATGCTAAGTTGATATTAGGTTGTCTGGTTGTCCATTCAACCAATCAAAGCATAATATGCTAATGATATGCTAAGACTGCTCAACCGCTCGCTATGATGTGCACTGACCACCAGGGGGAAGACACTCTGACTGGTAGGTTAGCTAGCTGCTGGGTCTGGCCAATCGGAACTGAGCCAGAAAGGCCGGACACTCCCTGGAGCCCTCCCATGGTGCTTACCTGCTGGCCAACCTCCCGAGTCCCTCCCTGGCCCCGGTTGTGCACCGGTGGGGTCCCTCGGCCTGGCCTGCACCCCTGCTGGCCAACCTCCGGAGTCCCTCCCTGGCCCTGATCGTGCACCCGTGGGGGTCTCTTGGCCTGGCCTGCACCCTCTCACAATCCAAGACCCTTTGGGGGATGTCAGAGAGCCGGTTTCAGCCTGATCCCACAGGCCAGGCCAAGGGACCCCACTGGTGCATGAATTCGTGCACTGGACCTCTAGTAATCATATAATTACTTAAAAAATTGAATTCATAATTAAACTTTTTTGAAGGCAAAATCTCCAGGTCCAGATGGTTTTACTGGAAAATTCTAGCAAACATTTAAAGAAGAAATAACACCAAATTTATGAATATCCTTTCAAAAAATCAAAACCGTTTCATATACAGAAAACTTTATGGTCATTAACAGAGAGAAATGGGGGTGGGGGAAGACAGGGGAGGATAAAGAGGGCATAATTGGTGATGAAATGAGACATGATTTGGGGTGGTCAACACAGAATACAATATATAGATGATGTATTATAGAATCATACAACTTAAACCTATATAACTTTATTAACCAATGTGACCCCAATAAGTTAAATATTTTTTAAAAAGCGAAGCACTTCTCAACTTGTTTTATGAGGGCAGCATTACCCTGATACCAAAAATGGATGCAGAAAATACCTGGGAAAAATATACAAATATTTGTAATGAACAAAGAGGCAAATATACCCAACAAATATTAGCAAACACAAATATGACTGTTTTACTTTTTTAAAAATTGTGACAACTTTAAGACATATAATTCAAGTAATAGAGTTTAATGGCTTTTAGTATATTTTTCAAAGTTGTATGACAATCACTAAAATCTAATTCTGCAACATTTTCCCCCATTTCAGAAAGAATCCCTATACCCATTTGCCATCACCCTCCATGTTTTTCTCCCTCTAGACCTGGTGACCAACCCTCTATATTCTGTCTCTAGATATGAATACATGGGATATTTTCATATGAATGGCAGTATGCAACACGTGGCTTGTGTTGGAGGGAAGTAGGTGTGGTTATAAAAGGGCACATGAGGAGTCCTTCTTGTAAAAGTCATGTTTCATATTTTGACTATGTCAATGTCAATATCCTGGTTGTGATTTTTAACTCTAGTTTTCCAAGATATTATCCTTAGTGAACACTGAGTAAAAGGTATATTATTATTATATCATCTCTATACTTACAACTGTATGTAAATCTGAAGTTATCTCAAAATAAAACGTTGTTTTTTTTTAAAAAAAGAAACTTAACACGTAACCTAAAAAGACTGAAGTGGATTTCTCAACCTTGGTATTGACCTTTTCAGCTGAATCATTCCTTGCTGTGGGGGTTGTCTTGTACCTTATAGAATGTTTAGGAGTGTCCTTTGCATTTACCCACTAGATACTAGTAGTAATCCCCTTAGTTGTGAAAACCAAAAATGTGTCCAGCCATTGCCAAATGTCCCCTTGAGGGGTAAAAATCACCCCAGTTGAAAACCATTGTGCTGCTATTACTATTAATCTTTTACCTTAATACTAATATGATGAGAGGCTCTCCCTAATGCACTTTCCTCATAACAAAATTTCAAGAAACATTAAATTCATATACAGCAAAGAAAAATAAGCACATTTTTCCTTTTGAATATATCTTTGCATTAACTCTCCATACCTTAGCATACTGGTTAATTTGTTTCCATGTTCTCTCAGACATTGTCTTCTATAATTAAGGCTGAAATGTTCACAGTGCCTGATTTTAGATTCCCAATGTTTTTAGCTGAGTAGGAAAATGTTCTAATTCCCTAAGAAAAATGATGATATAGTATTAAATCTATTTATAGAGAAGGCTATAGCAAAAAAAATCTAAGCCCAATATATTGCTCATTATATGCCATTAAGATAGTCCAACACAATTTCATAATCTAGTGGAGGGACTCTTCACTAATTATATGTAAGTAATATAAAATATCAACAAAGAAACAGAATTACATTAGGAAGATATCATGTCTAAAGTAAATATAGCAAAGGTCATTGATAAAGTGATAGGTAATGAATTGGTGGAAAGGGAGGGGGGCTTCTTGGTTCCTATATCCCTTTCTTTATATCTCTTATATTACTTCACATGTTATTTAAATGTATATTTAAACTAGAGGTTGGAAAACTATGTCCCAGTCAAATCTGGCCAACCAATTTGTTTTTGTAAATAATCTTTTATGGGACACAGTCATGTCCATTCATTTACATTGTCTATTTATGCTTTTGAGTAAGTGGAGTTGAGAAATTGGCACAGAAAGCCTAACATTTTTGTGATCTGGCTATTTAAATTTAAAAAAAATGTTTGTGATGCTGATTTAAACTATAAATAAATGCTAACTAGAATATTTTACTACAAATTTATTTGAGAAGGAAGGAGCCATATCATTAATATGTCTGTTCTTCGTATTTGACTCGTCTAAAGTTATCTCCAAAATAAAAAGCTGGTTTTAAAAAAAAGAAACTTAATTACATAACCTAAAAAGACTGAATTGGATTTCTCAACCTTGGTTTTGACCTTTTAAGCTGAATAATTCCTTGTTGTAAGGGTTGTCTTGTATTTTATAGAATGTTTAGCAGTGTCCTTTGCCTCTACTCACTAGATCCTAGTAGTACTCATCAATACAAAAGTGCAATTGATATGTATTAAATGAAAGAAGATAAAGTGAAAGGAGAGAGGAAGCAAAAGAAAAAGTGGGAAGTGTAAAGGTTTCAGGAAAAAAGAAATGACTCATGTAAGAAAAGCAAATTAATTGACTGGATAGAGAAAGAACATTTTCTACAACAGCGATTTTCAACTGGTGTGCTGCAAGAGACACTGGTGTACTGTAAGAATTTTTGAAACATGGTAATGCCTATTTAGTCAGGAGCACTGACCTCTTTTCCCTTAGATTGTCTAATAAAAAAATGACAACAGGCAACACAATGATAGCTGTTTGTGTGAATGAATGAAAATGATACCTGTTTTTGTCAAGTCAGCAAAAAAATATATATTTTGGTATACCGCAGAATGTTAGTAATTAATTTATGTGTGCCATGAGATGAAAAAAGTTGAATATTGCTGATCTATAATGTAGTAGGAGATAAAGGAAATTAAACCAAGGGATGAAAGCTATCATGATTAGTCTTAAACAGCTACTAGAACTTTTAATTGTCCTACATAGCAGTCTAGTCTCCCTGCCAGGGCTTGACTCAGAAACCAGCTGGCTGAGGGAAGGTGACTATTACTCAGAAGGAAAGTGATGCACGTGTGCCTTGAGCTAAGAGCAAAAGAGGCCTGTTTTCGTGTCTCTACTCACCTACTAGCCAAGTATTCCTTGTGACCCTAGCTCTTCATCATTCAGTCAGACATTCCTTGTACAAGGAATGGTTGTTACCTAAAAGAAATCATCTTTATTTGAGTTTATGGTTTCAGAAAACTAAAGTTTAATTTATAGAATCTTGGAATTATTGACTTTCAAATGTCCTATCCTTATAGATATGCAACACAATGTTTATGTGTTGTACAAAAATGCAAAGTAAAAATATGTAAGTATGCAAGATATGCAAAGAAAAATATGTAAGAGAACAAGTAAGTGTGTGAAAAGGTATCCCTAGTTGACCTCTACTTATGTCAATGGAAACTCAAAGACTGTAAGCTGGGGCTGGGGGGTAAACATAGTTAAAGAGAAAGCTGCTGGAGAGGGTCCTTAAAACTGGGTTTAGTGGCCACTCAGGAATCTTTTACAGCATTCCAGGCATAAGGCGGGTAAGGCTACAAGTGAAGCACCTATGGGATAGCTGCATATTCCTAAGGGATGATTGACTTTCAGGACATAGCAATGAAGTGAGAATAGGGCAAAAAGAAAATTAGAGAATTATGAGTTAAAAGTTATTATCGTTAACTATCACAGGTGAATTATGCTGCAAAATAGTACAAAACTGCTGCAGAATTATTCAAAACTTTTCTAATACCAGTAATAGGTGTATTTATTTGAAAAAATTAATATATCACAAAGTCAGTATAAACCTGCATAAAATATTTTACTCTATATTAGATGTAGTGTATATAGATAGTGGATTCAAGATGATATATGAAAGCTAAAACTATAAAGTTAATAGAAGAATTATGGAGGAATGCCTTTGCTTTATAATAACATGGTAGGACTTCTTAAATAAAACTTTAAAACCACATACCTTAAAGAAAAAATAGGCTATATTGATTATATACATCAAAATAAAGTTTTGTTCAGCTGGAAAACACCTTGAACAAAATCAAGACACGTTACAGAAGGGTCCAAAATAATTGCACTTTTAAAAACAGTCCAGCAATTACTATCGAGAAGATTATTCAGGGACCCTAAAAATCACCAAGGAAAAGAGAGACCTTAAAGGAAAAGTGGGCACAGGACAAAAATAGACAATTTACCAAAAAAGAAACCTAAAAGGGTAAAACTATATAAAATATCCTCATCTCACTAGTAATCAAATAAATGGAAATTAGATGTATATATATTTGGTAAAAATTAAAATGCTGGATAATGCCAAGCATTGGTGGGGTTAGAGGAATCCAGGACCCTCAGTCTGCAGGCTGGCACAGCCATTCTGGAATGCAATCTGGCAGCACTTAGTCAAATTAAATATGCAAATATAATAGGATCCAATAATTATGCTGCTGGGCTTATCCTCCAAGCAAATGGTCACAGGGGCATTTCTGAAGATGTTGAGTGCAGCATTGTTTTTATCACAGAGTTAGCAACATCTGGGTGTCCATCACAGGGGAGTGGATGTATGCAAAATGTGACAGATACATACGATGGAGTACTATGCAGCTGTTATAAATAGCTGACTAAATGAACAATTAGCAAAGTAGATGGATCATAAAAACAGTGCCGAACCTAAAAAACCATACACACAATAAAAGGTGAAATACCAACAATTCAATTTATATAAATTAATAATACCGGCATATAAATAATAGGCATTTAAAAAGGTTACATACATACCAGGAGATCTACATAAGGTGATAGGGACAAGAGGGAAAAACAAAATGAACCAATGAAATAATTATCTAAATGAATAGATAGCATAAATAGTGTGGAAATACAATCACACCACTAAAATTTAATGTCTGACAAACATGGCTTTTCTAGTGTTCCACTGCAATGTAGTCCCTACAAGATAAAAGTTAAAAATTATATAGAACCAAGATACCTTAAAGATAAGCCAATATACTAGCATAATTTTAATATGAATAAATTGAAAGAAATTAAAATCACTCCACTAAGCCTAAGGGTAAGTAAAGGGCCCAGGCAGATATATTGACTCCTAGTCAGAGCTCATTCAATTAAACTACATTTACTATCAGATCTGTTCATTTAAACCAAATTGTAAACTTTGAACTCTGAGAGTTTTCTTTGCCTAGAGTTCAAATGATGATGTAGTACAAAAAATGTGAATCTTTATGATGATAAGTACTTGGAAGATTTAGTCAAAAGTTATTTAATACTATTTAATGATTAACACACTATAATTATGGTAATTTTGTTATGATTTACTTCATTCATTTTATAAAAAAGACTTTTTGTTTTATAACTTTTTTTGCAGTTTCATGAGTTTTACTGGAAGGTATGACATAAAAAATTGGTAAATATGAGCTGTAGAGTGGCAGGTTTCCATCAAGGTTTCTAGAATGATGCCAGTATTCTCATATTCCCCACCCCCCACAAAGGAGAGGTTCCCATTAGGAGATTGCCTTGGTAACCTGCAGTGAATTCTATCTTAGGACATTCACAAGTTGCCACTAGAGCAGTGATGGCGAACCTATGACACGCGTGTCAGAGGTGACACGCGAACTCATTTTTTTGGTTGATTTTTCTTTGTTAAATGGCATTTAAATATATAAAATAAATATCAAAAATATAAGTCTTTGTTTTACTATGGTTGCAAATATCAAAAAATTTCTATATGTGACACGGCACCAGAGTTAAGTTAGGGTTTTTCAAAATGCTGACACGCCGAGCTCAAAAGGTTCGCCATCGGCCTGCAGACTGGTGGTATTGTCAGGTATTTACTAAATAGAATTAGCTTTTCTTTTTGCCCATCCTTGTGCTTAGTGGGCTTCCCCCAGCACGCTTCAGGGGTGAAATTTTATGCAAAAACCAATTATTGAAAATGTGGGTGAATATATCGCCATTCATTCATTCAATTAACTAGTATACAATCATAACCTACTTTGGGCAACACAGTGATAAAATATTACTCCTCAGGTAATAAGCTCATTCTGTGGAACTGAGCGGGTCACAAAGAATGGCCTTGGAAGCTTTACACCAGCTTTCTTGTGCTCACGAATCGCTGTATGAAGACGGGTCCCAGACGAACAGGCTGTAGATATCTGGGACATTTTAAAAGGGATCATATGATTAGGTTAGTTCTATTAGAATAATCCCCTAAATGTAAGGTCAACTGATTAGAAACCTTAATTACATCCACAAAATCCCTTTTGCCATGTAAAAGGTTTTTCTTTGCTTTTGTTTTTAAGCTAAGAGACATTAGGAGCCAGGATGAAAATCTTGAAACCCTCACAAAACATAGCTGGTGGGTCCTCCCTTATGCTTTAGTAACTACAATCCCTCTGTTTTTTTCTAATGAGAGAAACCCCATCATCATTTTACACATCCTGCTCTCTTCTGCACTAGCTCTCATCTTGAACCCTGATTCTGCTTGTCCCTGAATGTGCAGTTAAGAATACTCAGTGGGCCCTAACCGGTTTGGCTCAGTGGATAGAGCATCGGCCTGCAGACTGAAGGGTCCCAGGTTCGATTCCGGTCAAGGGCACATCCCCTTATAGGGGATGTGCAGGAGGCAGCTGATTGATGTTTCTAACTCTCTATCCCTCTCCCTTCCTCTCTGTGAAAAATTCAATAAAATGTTTTTTGTTTTTTTTTTAAAAAAAGAATACTCAGTGGATCTGCCTGTGGATCATCATTTTGTATGCTGTACCCACATTCACGAATCAATTGCAGATTTGAAATAACTTGGATAATGTTGAAAATACTCCTCATAAACTCATTCAGCCTTGAATTTATGTACTCACTATTGTAGTTTCTACGGACACTTAAAATTAATCATTCACTACATGCATACACTTTGGGAAACAGCAAGTCTGAGCCAGAAGATAGCTATGTGCAGTTGTAGGCAATGTGTTTCAAAAAGTGGCCAGTCAAAGACAAAGGTGTTTTTTTTTTTCCAGAGGTTCCAGGGAAGTCTTTGAGTTCTACTCTTCAAGGGAAGATGTTCAATAGCACTTGCTAGGAAAGGCCAAATAGCCTGTGTGTTGAGCACACATTCTCACCCTCGGGAGAGGCATCTGGTTGACAGCAGAGAACCTGGCTGCCAACTAATGACCAGGCTGTATTCACAGCCTGGACAATGTCCACTCTGGCCAGGTAGAGACTTTTATAGTGGCCATCCCATCATGCTTCTGGCTCCAGAAAAGTGCCACAAGTGCATTTCATGTCTTCGGTTAGGTCATCCCAGAAGGAAATCCTGAGCCAAGGATTCAAGTGCAAGTGATTTATTAAGGCAGCGCTCCCAGGAGAAACTGTTAATGGAGTTCAGAATGGGGAAGGAGGAGAACTAAGAAAAGAGGCACTATCAGGTGAAATTCCAGGCTCAGCCAGATTCCAGAAAAAGCTGTACAGCGTAAACTGCAAGTGAGTTTGTCATGTCTCAAGGCAACTGGGCTTTGCATCTCTTTATGGACAGCCTATGAGTCACTCCAGGGAGACAAACTCCTGGGCACTTCCAGGCAGCTCCAACAAAAGTAAAGTGGCTCCAGTAACCCCAGGGAAATCCTCCGAGAAATGTTATAAGCAAAATGTGCAAAAGGGGGAGCACACATTCCGGGTAAAGAAGATCGAGGAATCTGACCAGGGTATCAGCTGGGGGCCACTATCTATCTTACTTTTGTGGGTGCCTTGGCAAATGCTCAGCTATCTCCCTCAATCCCATCTTCCACCCCTTCGACTCTCCTCCTGGCTGTTCCTCCAAGAGTCGCCCTATTGCTTGTGTAGACTTTCAGTCAGGAAAGTGGGAAAGATTTCATGGATTAAGACATGAACTAGTGCGGCAAGTTACCATGACTACTGTACTTAGAAACAGGTGCAAAGGGATTTTGGCTCCAATGACAGGTTCCTCACACAAACATTATATTCATTAGTGAGCTTCTGTGGGTGTTTTCCCAAGTCCTCTGGAGACACAGTGCTGTGGGAGGCAGTGCAGTACGACAGATCAAAGAGCTGGGGCTTCAGAGTCCTGAGACCTGCTTGAGTCGGCATCCGTAACCTCTGTCTCCGTGTCACTTCCAGGTGATTATGTTACAGGGCAAAGGTTACTAATGAGGTGACCTTAAAATGGGGAGATTATCAGGGTGGGTCAAATGTATTCAGGTGATCTCTCCCTCCCAGCCCCCCGAACCTCTAGGTAAGATTCCAGTATGGCCAATATGTTGACTTCTTCCTGGTGAGACCCTAAGCAAAACATCCCAGTTGAGCCCCCCTGAACGTCTGACTTGTAGAACTGTGAGATAATAAGCAGGTGATGTTTTAAGCTGCTAAATCTGTGGCAATTTGTAACTCAGTAGTAGAACACTATGTACTTTGTTCGGATTCTAATATTGTTACTGCCAAAACGCTGTGACAGTGTATTAGTTGTTCAAGGGTGCTGGAACACATTGCTACAACCTTGCTGGCTTAGCACCAGAGAGATGTAATGTCTCACTGATTTGGAGGCCTAAACTCTGATATCAGTATTGCTGGGCCAAAATCAACCTGTCAGTAGGACTGTGCTACTTTGGAGCGAACCTGTCCCCTACCTCTTACATCTTTCTGTGGCTGTTGGCATTCCTTGGCTTGTGGCTGCATCATTCCAATCTCTGCCTCCATCTTCACACTGCCCATTGCCTCTCCTTCCCTCTTCTCCTCCCTCTTGTATAACGTCTCCTTCTGTGGCCCTTTTTAAGGCTATATGTCATTGTATTTAGGTCCCATCTGGATAATACAAAATAATTTCCCCATCTCAACATCCTTAACCACATCATATCTACAAATATCCTTTTATGTTCTTTTGCCATTTAAAGTACCATTCATAGATTCTAAAAATTAGGTCATGGTATCTTTGTGGGGGGGGCATTTTTAGTGAACTACACACTGTGAGCAGTCATTCAACATCTCCCTGGATTTTGGTCTCCTAATTAAAAACATAATTATTTCAAAGGGTTGGTGTAACAAGAAGTAAAATAATGTGTATAAAAGATCAACCGTAGTGCCTAGGACAGGGTGACATCCGATGGATGGCAATTCTTAATATCACTAGAAGGGCTATGATCAGTGGGGTCAATGATATTGAAAGTACACAAATACTTGAAAATGCAAAGTGGAAAAAAATTAGGATCTATTAACCTATAGGTATGAACTCAACTTTCTTTAATCCATGTGATGCTAAATTTGTCCATTTGTCAGCTATGCTTGTTTCAGGGAATTGTCAAATAACTGCCATGTTGCCACCACAGATTCCTCTTTAACTCTGCAAATGTTCACTCATTCTGCTATGTTCAAGAACTCTGCTGTTCACCAGGACATGCATATCTAAGCAGGACACAATCTGTGACTTAGCCTCACAATCCATCAGGGGAACCAAAATTTTCCATAAACACTTGCTTCATGGAGCACATGCTTTATCCCAAGTAAACTGAGTATTAATTCAGTTAGCCCCATTTTATGGGGTTTGCAATCCAAACCTGAAAACAAGCACCCCTGGCAACAAATAACAAGCACATGCATTCGAATTGTTAGATGCATGGTCTATGAAATGACACCAGCACATAGCACTCATAAATTATTTTGTGTGTGAATTTTCTATAACTATACAAATACATGTTGTTCTAAGGAAAACCCACGTCAAAAATTGAAAATAATCACCATCACTGGTTGCCTTTTTCGGCTGTCTAAGAGAAGACTGCATGACCCTGCATATCAAAGCAGAGCTGACTGGAGTGCACAGAAAAACAACTGGCTCCTAGACCCTCATGAGTCCTTGGAAATGTTTTGTGAACATCCAGGCATCCTCAATAACATGAACAGCTCTGAAATGATTTTTGTTTTTTGTTTTAAATATTTTTGTCATTAAACTATACTTGTGGTATTGCTGTCTATGTTGGCAGTAGTATTTTAAGTCAACAGAATTTTCTATAAAACAAAACGAAAAGACAGTGACTCACTGATCTGTTTAAAGCAGACAAAACAGCAGATAAAGTGACAGAAATTGTTTCAAGGTTTTATGTTTTCCCTACTCTCCCTCTTTATCTCCCTCCCTCCATACTTGTTTGTTTCTTTTCTTTCTTCTTTTACCTTATTTTTTTTTATTCATTTAGACTTACTCCTATAATTAAATTTGCCTGAATAGTTTTGTGATACATTAAGGTTTGCTGTCTCTGTTAACCCTCAAATATTCAAAAATATTCCAATGTGGCCTTCTCTCTCCCATCATCATCAGGTACTCTATGACATATATAACAGAATACGGCTTATAAAGACTTGGAAGAAAATGCAGTAAGATTAAAATCTATGCAGAGATTTTGTTGCAGAAATCTTGGTCTTTTACAAGGAAGGCCAACTGCCAACAAAAGCGACTGACAAAATAGCACACAAGCTGGTAAGGTGTTGGGTATTAATATTTGAACTATGATTCTTTGAATCCAGTGGGATGAAAATACTTCTACTTAGCTTCCCCTTACTAGGTAAACACCTCATGAAACAGACCTAAATAGCAGTATTTTCAATGTTCAGAAAGCTTCTGTGTATATTTGTGGGATGATTCAACTTCCAACTACAATAATTTTGAAACCATACTGTTAAGCAAATTATTGATACAGTAGTAGCCTTTCAATGCCATATATATTCTTCTGCGTGATTTGTGACTTTTACAACAGAAGCAATCCACATGATAAATAAAGAGAGGCTTTAGAAAGAACAGCTTCTTTCTAATTCGGTGTGGACAGAGTAAATTTCCCCTTTTAAAAAAATGATAGATAAAGCCTGAAACACTTTTGTATTGTTTGGTTTTTGTTACTATTCCTTATCCAGACTACCAGAGGAGCATCGAAGATCTGACAAAGCAGCAGCAATTAGATGGCCTAAAGGCATGTCTGTGAGCATTTCATTTTAAAAATGCCCCACACATTTTACTCACTACTACAACCAGTTTATGGTTCAATGACAAAAAAAGAAGGGCTTGTTCTGGGCTATGAACAAACATAGAACCATAGAAGAACTGATTCTCATTAAAGAGCCACCTCACAGATTTCAGGCCTCCTTCCTTTGCACGACCTTTTGTATCTAGCCCCACCTGTACGGGTGCCAGTTAAGGGCAGGACTGCAAGAATGTGATTAGAGATGTCAAAATTCACTTTGCAAAACCTTTTTCTTCTGTTAACAGGTGCTTTTATTTTCCCAGAAGGGTACCCAATCTTGCAATTTATTCATTTCCTTTTTCATTTATTTGAATAAAGACAGTTGCTTGATATAATAGTTAAACAGTGCCTTTGCTAGTCAATATCATAATAAAATATGATTCTATTTTAAACAAGCCATAATTTTGTCACACTCCCAGAAGTGAGCAACAATAACAGTGTGCCTATTATACATCTGAAAAAGGTGAACGATCAGTTCTCATTAACTCCAACCAGAAATTAAAATTCACTTCTATAGACTCGAGCCTATGAGCTTCACTGCCCTGTAGCTAGCAAGGGCAAACTTCAAAACATTCAGGATGCAAGGATATTATCCATGTACCATTCAGAAAGGGTTATTATGTTAATTCTAATCTAAGAAGTAAACAGACCTCTGAATTTTGATAAATTCACCTCTTCAATGTGCTATTAAAGAAGAAAATAAAATAACATGCGACAGACCCCTCCCCCTGCAATTCTGCCAAAGGAAAACACATTTTGTGCCACAGGTACGTGGCACATGACTTCTCTTTGTCCCCTCTAAAACAATGGTAGTCATAACATTTCCCAGGCCAGTTTATAAAACAAAACAAAACAAAACAAAACAAAACAAAACAAAAAACATGGGAAAATACTACAACCACAGCATAGCATGTAGATTCTTGCTGCAGCAATGAATTTCAGAAGGTGACAGATTATATAATGTGTTTGCAGTGATGATTGCACCTGGCCCTGGGAGGTTGCCATGGCATGAAGAGAGAATATCAGCTCCTTGCACTGGTGAACAGGCCGGCGCTGCCTCTGCACACTCGATAAGCTGTTCTTGTTATCAGGGACACTGATTCAGCTGTTCCAGCTGTAGATGCTATTGTTTGTTCTCTCTCATTTGCTCACCAGATATAATGATTTCCTCAGATATGCAAGAGTACTTGGGCTTTGCTTTTATTTAGAAATTTCTCTTTCATATGTGAGTGATGGTTGAGTACTCAATTATAGCTGAATTTGAAATGGTTGGGATCCAATTCTAATTGATTCCAATGTAAATCAATAGAGTTTCTAATCAAGCAGAAAGAGCTGTCTGAAGCTTGATGCTGAATGACCAGTTAAGCCTCCAACATTTTTACTCATGCCTAAGTCAATACGCAGTATTTTATTTCATTGTTGACTGGATCTTTTTCTGTCTGGAATTGAGGCATTCATAACAGTTTGTTGACATGAGAATGATGTGTATTATTTTGTAAATGTACACATTCCAGGTCAGATAGAAGCACTTGAAATCCAAAAGTGATGAATAGAAGTAAGTGCTCAGGAATACTTTTAAATCTAAGGAGGAAGTTCTTTTAGGGGATGTGAACAAAACCAGGAGCTATTTGACATTAGGTGTTCAGAGGACCAGTTTTACGGTGGGCAAAGGGAGTTCAGTGTTGCTGTTTTAAATAATGCCAGGATTACAGAGCATCCCTGCAGAGAGGGGCAAGGCTTCAGAAGATAACCCCACAAACCAGTTCCTACGAGGGTGGCTGATTGGCTGCTTTGCTAAAGATAAAAAGGATAAATCTTTCCTCTTCCAAATATTCTGGAAAAAAAAGAGTAGACTAATAGCGAGAAGTGTAGTGATTTGCACATTATCCAAGCCATTGAGTTATTCCTGCCTGTCCTCATTCTGGTTCTTGATTTGCAGGCCAGCTATGCTCTGCAGCTGGAGCAAATTATATCAGCAGAAGTGCTGATGTGACCACAAGTTGACAAAAGGACATGATTTCTAGTAGCAAAAAAGCAACTAGATTTTATGAAATTGTATCTAATAATGTTGTTTAACTCATGGATCCTGCATCTGACGCCTGCTTTTTATCCAGTCCTTTCAGCGGCCCTTTGTTAACAGTCACTCAGAAGAGGAAATAAAATGTAGCCATTGAAATAAAAATTGCTCTACTCTTTTTAATAGCTCAGCTGCAGGCTCTATTGTTTTATTTAATGGATTGTATAACTGAAGTCTCTCCTCCTGATGATTCCCATTTGGCTTCTGAGTCCCCAGACTGTGTCAGAATCTTGGGGGTTCCAGAAAGGAGGGGAGTCTGGTGCTTAGCTTGTTCAGAATACAAGGGGATAGGAAAAGTGATACCATTCATTAAAACGTAGTTCCTGCTATGGACTTCAAATCCAATGTGCGAGAGGCAGAGCCTTGTTAAAAGAAAGCAAGATTGAGTCTGTCCCTAGATTCCGCAATTCTAGTTCAGGACACAGTAGGAGTTTGCTTGGCTTGAATATACAGGGGCAAGTAGCGTTGGGAGCAGTAGCAAGGGTTAGACAAAGGAATTAGAAGGACTAGAATAAATAAGTGGCTGCTTGTCAAAATCACCGTGCTGTCCTCTAATTGATAGATGTGTTCTCTGGCCTGGGGTCCCTGCAGTGGGTCTCTCTATCCTCCTGCCTCACTATCCATGGCCAATATGCAAAGTACCTGCTAATCATTTGACTTACTATTACCTTAAAAAAGGTCCCATGAATATGATATTTTGAATTATGCAAATTTCTTTTGGTTCTTTACAGCAGTTAAAATGTGTCTGGCTTCTGTTGAAGGGATACAGGTAATTTTTAAATATATATTTGACTTTTCTAAGGTCAAAGTTTTAAAAAAAAGTGCCTCCTACTTAAGAAAGGGTGGTATACAATACCAAGAGAAAGGATCAACCTCCTGCTCCACACACATAAACATTTTAAATATGAATGAATTGCAGACTACTTACCTGAGTAAAATAAACTGTGCTGCTATGATTGTCAGAGAATTCTGCAAAAAGCCTTTTCAATTCATTTTTGTCCTGCCTCGATATGTTCCATCAAAGCAGTTCATTGTTTTAGGAAGAGGAGGAGAAAGAAATGTTAAATCCTGAAGTGCTAAGAGCCTTTTCAGCTGAGGAAGATACACAACGTGCAAAGCAGTTAAAACAAATCATACAGTATAACCTGTTAAGGATGTAATTGAGACACATGTAATCATTAACCTTGGAACAGACTGGGATTCCGTTAATGAATCAAATCAATACCCTCTCCACTGATCCATAATAATTTGAAAGAAATGAAAAATTTAACAGTTACTGTATGAGAGGTTATGGTGGGCTGTAATTAGCTAGCCTCCAGGAGATTATGTTACCTAGTTACCAGAAGGTAAGGATAATTTCCGTAGATCTTCTGCAGAGATTGTCATAAAGACAAGTGCCAGACGTGGAAATGGGTCAGGAAGAGATATTTGGTATGGCCAGAGCCTGGGTCATCTTTTTGCCATTTCCTTTCATACATCTTTCTTAGGACATTTCATACTCCCAGTTAATATGGATGTATTGCTTTGAAAAGACATTACAATTAAATTTTACCAGTTAAAAATGTGATTATCTCTTTTCATATCTTGCTCTAGGTCTATATCTCACATGATATGGCAAAGAGGTCAAGACAAAAGTTCTGCTGTTGCGAACAGAATAATAACCCCATGAACTTTCACACTTAGATATGAAAATATTTCATGTTTGTACTGCTCCCTCATCCTAACATTTCCAGCATGGCCATTATTTCCAGTGGAATTTTACAGAAGGGTAACGGAAGGGAGTGGATGTCTTGCCCTAGTGAACCCCGATGTTGTTTTACACCCCCAGGTAATATGAAGTAACCTACGAGGTAGTGTGTGGAGAACAAACTGGTCTAGGGTCCGTGGCTTTTCTATATACATTGCTTTTATGTAAACCTTGGTTAGAAGAAACAATCTCAGTATGTGAAGTTTCATAGGCAAAATCTCAATTTAGGAGAGATATAAAAAGAGATATTGCCATTCTCTAGGGAATCAGTAAATAAAACGGAGAACAGAATTTTTAAAAAATGCATGTAAAATATATGCATATGGAAATGTTAAGAGCCTTATTTTATAATGCCAAGGAGGGCACAAGATAAAAACTGTTGTCATTTGTTTCCAGGGAAAGCAGTCGGTGAGACCCAGGCACAGTAGGATAGTTAGTTAGCTACCACATGTAAAGCTGAGAGCAGATGGCGCCGCTGATATAGAGCACAGGAATGTGCGTGTTTATGCGGGTGCGTTTCTGTGCGTGTGCGTGTGGAAACCAGCAAGGAGTTTGACACTGATGTACTCCATCAAGTCCAGTTATAAAGAACAAGTGGATAAAACAACATTCTGTGCATCTGGCAGCCTAACTAGCTCTGTCAATCTGTGGATACTGCTGACATTGTACTATAAGCTTCGATTCCATCTGTGTTGTTTATTTTGAGCTGGATTTACGGCACACTATGTGAATTGATGATGGTTAGAAGGTCCAAAAGATTCTGAGACTGTTTAAAGTTCCAAGGTGTCAAATTACACAGGATTGTGTCACGAACGTTATGAAAGGGTAAGTGGGAGAGGCAAACCGTTTTTCAGTATTTGTTAGACGTCCAAGAAAAATTGCTGAAAATATAGATGAAGAAGGTTTATGAAAACATCTAAAGAGTACATATGAACTCCTGCAATCAAATGTTTCTTTTTCAAGTTGTATTGTGTCATTTTAAAAAATTCAAAATATGTACAAACAAATAGACAAGTCAAATCAGCTCTCCACTCTGAGGTTGTGACATGCATATTACTCAAAACTTCCTGATCAGTGTCATATTAAATTGTCAGAATAAAGGAATGGACATGATGGGTGAGGACTGTGCCTGCCTCCTTTCTGAGTGGTTAGAACTGAGGAACAAGAATGTTTCTATACATTCACTCTTAAGTTATTCTGTGACATTCTTTTCTTGCTTCAGTCTCTGTCTGTATAACAAGACATAAATTATAGAGATAGGCACTGGAAATGCCTTCACCAGGAAATCACTGAATAGTTGAACGTACAACTTTAATGAAAAATTATATACATTTGTATGAGAAAAACAACACTATTTGATGTAGGTCATATCAAGGCTTTTTGTCTATTTTAATTTTCAACATAATGTGTAGCGGAATGCTATGTCTGCATACTGCCAGAACATTCCTATAAAAATGGAGAAAAGGGATTTAATGATTCAGGTGTTTTATAAGCATTTGCATATCTGATATCATTCAATTCATGTGGCTGTTTCTGTCTGCTTGTGTGGTGAGTAGCCCAGATTAGAATTTTCCTGCACCACAAATGACACAGACTAGACTTTATACAGTTTGGCTTGTAGTCACTGAATGAAAACAGCATTCTGCTTATGGTATAGAAATTTTAACTCATTCTTTCAAACCCTATTTAGTTAGTGGTTGATTATGGTTGAATTGTGTCATTGAATACAGTTATATTTATATGTAGCTCTGTCCTTCTTTGAAGAAGAAACATTTTAATCATCCTGCCTCATTTGTCTCAGAGCCAGGACATCAACAGAATCTATGGAAGTAGTTAATTTTCTTGGTAATGTTTAATAATTATTGTTCATAAGTACTTATTCATATACAAAATATATGCTAGGTAATATAAAATACCCAGCCAATATACTGGAAATTTGAGGACAGAGATCATAGAGTTAAGATATTCTTATAAAAAAATGTCAAATAAGAGTAGGTATAATCAAATATCAGTTACAAAATACCAAGTGGCATAAAGTAGACTAAAATTAAGTTGGAAACATTCACTACAGTTTCTACCTGCCACACACTGGACTGGAGACTTCCCCTCCCCTTAGCAGCTCACCTCACGTTTCAACATCTCTGTGGATGTCCTCTCTCTTCCCAGAGAAGACAGAGTCTGGGAAAGCTCACTTCCCTTGTCCAAGTCACAGAGCCACTGAGTGACTGAACATGGCTTTACTTTGGAAACATATATTGAATACCTGTTCTGTACCAGTCATAGTACTTGGCACTAGAATAAATAATATTTAAAAACTGTTTAAAAAGTGTATAAGCTTATAAGAAATAAAACATAAAAATTTAATGTGAACGCAATGCAGTAAGTACTAAAATGGATGTATGCATAGGGAATGATGAGAACAGAGGAGAGGGCATCTAGCTTAGAGAGCTCATGGGGCTAGAGACAGAGAAATGGTGTTAGGTTTCCCAGACAGGCAGAGGCATCAGCAATGGGATGACGGTCCCAACAACAGGAATTGTAGGAAATGCAGCTTTTGTAACACATCCTGGAAACTCATATGGGCCAGTGAGGGAAATGTTGTGCATTCATAATAGGAAGTAACCCCAGTGGACTGAGGTATGAGACAAGGCTTGAAGGAGGTTGGCCTTGACTCATGAAGTTGAGTAGATTTTGAATAGACAGATAAAGAAATAAGTGTATATTGTAGGTGAAGGTAAAAGGGACCAACAAATACTTTGAGATGAAGATGTGAAAAACCTATTTGGAAGACTGAGGGCCAATATGGCAGATCTGTTCACTCTCCGTTTTGCCCACCCATTACTGTGTACACACTTGTGATCACCTGGAACTGGTATATCTCTAAAATTTAAATCTCTCTTTCTAACAATAAATTATTAGCCTTCTAGGTCTCATTCAGTCATCCATATTTTCCAAACTAATTAAGACCTTTAATCCCTAAACCTAAAAATTGTGTGTCTCTATCAGCCCAATCTAATTCCTGAGTGATTTTGACTCCCTGGTCTACCACTTTAACCTCTTTTTGCCTCAAATTCCTTGCCAAATTTTCCTTCGATAGCATATCTTCCTGAAATAAGCCTCAAGATTAGATAAATGTTTTCTTAGTTCCCTAGGTCTCTTTCCCATTATTAAAAGAGATGGTTATTATCTCTAACTACCTTTTTACTCTCAGTTTATTATCTCCCCCACTCCCTTCCCCCAAAATACACACACACAAAGCCATAATCCAAGCAGTACTAGCAAATGGACATCAGCCATCACTGCTTCTAATTCTTCCACCACAAATGTAGAGGTGTTATTCCTTATGCATAAGGCCAATCTTTGACCTATGTTGTGAATTCTTCCCCACGTCTCCAATCTTGGAATTTCAAAGGGCCATTGTTCCTTGAAAATCCTGTCTTTCTTTTTTCTTTTTATTTTTTCAAATTCCTATCTTTTTAACTGGCTCTTTCTCAAATAATATTATTTCACTCTTCCTAAGTCTCTCCAATTTTAAAAACACGTTCATCCTCAAGTCAGTCTTTAGCTACTGTCTTATCTCTTCCTTTTGAAAAATAAGTAGCCTGGAGTCATTATTTTACCCTTCCCTCACTTACTGTACATTCTTCAACTCATTGCAATCTGGAAACCACCACCAAGAATTTCCTGAAACTGTTCCTGTTAAGGTCATCAATGAATACTTTGTTTCTTAATTCACTCTTATTTTATTTTACTTATAGGACCCAATACTGCTGACTAATTCCTCCTCTTTAAACACAGTTTCCTTGTTTTAATAATACAATTTCTGTTTTTTGTTGTTGTTGTTGTTTGTTTTTTGACACTGTCATTTCCCTAAATATTAGTGTCTTTGGAGCTATCAGGCCCCTGACTCTTATCATTTTATACATTCTACCTGATGAATATCATTTGTAGCTTTACTTACTATCTATATGCTTGTATCTTCATTTACCATCTCCATGTGGAAAAATCCAATTCAAGGAATAAATCAACACTGTCTTTTTTATGAACTTCAGTTAGCCCTATATATTTAACTCACTACCCAACATCTCTACTTGGATGTCCCATAGCTATCAAAAAGCTACATGTCCAAAACTAAATATATAATTTCCTTTTCTCCTTCCAGCCAAACTTCCTAAATACTTCTTAAATCAAGTCCTTTTGTTTTTCTTACCTAAACATTTTTCTCTTTTTTAACTTTATTTTTATTGTTGACACTATTACAGATGTCCCAACACATTTTTGTCATTCAGAGTAATGTAGACTGAGGGACTAATCATTTCAGACATCTATTATTGAGAAAGAAAGTTATCGTTCCGATAGATGTAGGAAATAGTTAAAATTTAATGGAGTCCACGATATGCTTCTTTTAAATAAATTGGAACAGTTGAATGAACCACAGCTAAATATTAAAATTTAAAAAGCCTAATTGATTTGAAACAAATATATTTACCAAGTTAAGGACAGAAAGCATATCATCTTTAATTTATATTCCTACCTCTAAGCACTGTGAACTACAACAGAGTTGCTGGTCAGTTAGTACTTATTTAACAGATTTAAAAGGTTTATTCTTCAATCCTACAAAAAAGCAAGAAGCAGTACAAGGTTTTCACATCATTCATACATGATTATGACTCTTCTATAACTTATTCTGTGTACTCAATGGCTGATGAAATAAGGATGTCAAAACTGTTTCTCCTCATATTTGAAGGAATTACAGATTTCCTTAGAACATAATAATAACAAAAGAAATATCAGGCATTAAAATGACTATTCATGTTAGCTTTGTATAAAAACAAAGCTCTATTCTACAGCCTTATTTTGCAAAACTGACCACTATTAATAGGAAAAAAAAAATTTACTTGCTCAACCCAGCCTATTGCCATAAATGGAAAACCAGTATTTTATACAACCTGCTAATGAAAAAAGTTGACTCTTCTTTAGCCAAAACAAACTATATCTTTATTTCCCCCTCAATAAAGTTATTTCTTTCCTGGCAGTGAGTATGAACTAACTGATAGAAAAGTCTACTTCATCTTTCAATAATTCTCTGTGCTTAAAGCAAATAGAAATGAAATTTTATTATAGTCCCATCCTCCTTTTATTGTGAAATATGAAAACATAAAGAAAAGTATAGAAAACATAAGTGCACAATTTAATGTGTTAGGATAAAGCAAACATCTATGTAACTACCAGGTTACAAAATAGAACTTTGCCAACAGCTACCCAATTATAATGCCTTCCCTCCCACTCTATCCAGATGTTTACAGTAATAAATTTCCTTGCTTTTCTTTATAGTTTTACCACCTGAAAAATATATCACTAAGTAATATAATTCAGTTTTCCCTGCTGTGAACTTTATAATTCCATAGTATGGGCTTATTAAATAACTTGCTAGGTATATCTGTAGTTTATTCCTTTTAGTTGTTTTTAGTAATCCATTGTGTGAGTATACCTTAATTTACTTTTCCATTCTATTGCTGATGAATATTTTAATTGCTTGTAGTTTTTGGCTATTATAAATAAGGATGCTTTGGCATTTGCGCATATGTATTCTAGTATGTCTAAGTATGCCTTTTTGTAGGATATATAATTAGAAGTGAATTTCTGGGTCTGAGATTATATATATATATATATATATCCTCAATTTACTAGAAAGAAAAACAATGAAAATGAAAAAGAATTTTTAAATTTGGTTGTATCTTTTTAACTGCTTTTATTTAAGAAAAACGTTTCTTAAATTCTAAAGGTAAATTCCATCCAGTATTGCATATTTTATGTGGAAAGCAGTACATAATATGAAAAAATTTTCAAAATAAAATGTAAATGAAGTACTAATGTCTAAAAGAAATTAACAAACATTTGTACATTTTTCTGATGAAAATACATATTTATTCTCATAAAAATGGCAAGAATGCATTAATCACATTTATCTGAATCCTTAATTAAGCAATAATGTGAACAGAAATAGATCCTGTGAAGATTCAAAAGCAGAATATAATGCTTAGATTTTCATTTTATGGAATTCATATTTCTCTCAGAATATAACAAAGGTTAGAAATCTTAGCCAACATGCAATTAAACAACCATAGTATGGGCTTATTAAGTAACTTGCTCTTAATACATTACTTCCATTTATATATTTATAAAATTTTGAGCATGGGAAGCAACTTTATACTCAAAATATAAAATCAAATCAGAACTCTCTTTAATTGAGTTTCCTGAAATGAAAATAAATAAATAAATAAAAGTCTCTGTGCTTTAATTTATCATGAAACAAAAACCCTTTTCTTAAATTATATCAGAATTTTTGGAGACAGTATATGAGAGATTTTTTAGAAAGTATGTGTCATGGTTTTAACGAGGTCACTGAGAACAAGGTAGATTTGGTCTCTGCTGTCACATAGCCTAGAGTCTAAAGGGAAATGCAGAAGAATAAGAAACTGAGATATGACAGTGTAAAAAGGCACATTAAAAAGGGCACTTGAACAAGTAAGATCTGTTGGATAAAAAGGGCATGATGGAGAAGGAAGAACAAGATGTGTTCTAGGAAGAGGAACAAAAGCTCAGGAATTAAGAAAGGAAGTATACGAGGATCAGAAATTAATATAAGGATCTTTGAAGTCAGCCAAACATGGGATTGGATCTCAAGTCCTCCAATTAATAGCTCTGTGACTTTGGATAAGTCGCTTATCCTTTCTACTTCTCCCTGTAAAAAGACAATAATAATACTTAAATAAGATTTTTCAAGGATCACCTAAAATAATATTTATAAAGCACACGTAAAAAATTCCTCCAAAAAGGTAGCAGCAACTTTTATAGCAGAATCAAACATTCTGGAGTTGGGTAGGTGTTCATGTAAGACAGGAATATATGGAGAGATAAATAGTGTAAGTCATCCAGAGCACTGGGCCATATTAAATAATCTATTTCTAGCTCAGAACAATGGGAAGTGACATCAACAGATCTGTGTTTCAGAACAGATGCTCAGGCTGTAGTAGAAATTGTTGAAAGGAAGAAAGAGGCAGGGAAACAAATGAGAACCTGAATGAGGCTAGTGGCAATGGAGATCATTGGAATTGATGTATTAAAAAGATATTTAAATGCAGGATGTCCATTTCTGGTGTTATGGCAGACAGAAGGACTAAAATTCTTCCTTTACATACCTAAATAATTATTTTTTGTCTGTTTGTGTGTATATATTATCTATATAGATATATATATATATCTATATAGATATTTTTGTTAACAATTAAGTTGAATTCCAAGTAAGAAAGGGAAATTCAAGTGCTCTAGGGACAGAAATGAAACATGGGCATGAATCCAGGAAAGTTAGCAGCACTAAGATTAATTGTTGCCCTAGACACCACTGAACATGGGTAGCCTAAAGCTTAGGTTCTTTTGACTGGCACATGTGGGGGACAAGAGACAACGCCTTGCTCTCCACATACTGCTCACCAACTTCCGCATGGATCCTGGACTCAAAAGGATTTAATTCAAGAAAAGGATAATTTAGAAAACAATTTTATATGATATTAATATTAGACAAGTGAAAATGCAAAAGTATCAAGCGCAAAAGACTATAAACTTGGACCTCACAAATTCTTAGTAGAAAGAAATTCTCTGAGTAAAATATTGAGCCTCTTAAATGCCTTTCTTTTTCATGTGTCTTTCATTGGTGCTACAAAGAACTCACTGAAGGTCAGCCATTCTTTTTGAAGTCTCCACAGTAACTATGATCTTAGCCACATCTTTGATTTAGAACATCAAAATGCCATAATTGATATCAAACTCATGGACACCAGATCAGGTCTTTGTTGCCATATTTGATGCAACATCAAAACTACTTACTTGTTTGTTCTTGTGTATTCTTAGTGTTCCTGGCTCTTTTTTTTTATTATTCCATCATAAAGAACAAAACTTGGAAATCTTAAAATGCTGACAATGTAAAACTTACCTATAGACTGAAATACATCAGAATAGGTGGAGAAGGAAAGCCTCCAGGGTTGATCATTACAAGGCAGGAGAAAGTCACTGGCTGAACCATTAGATGAGAGTCATATAAAAATTAGGGGTGCATAATGTAATCTCAGAAAGAAATTTTAACCAGAGAGCTTAGCTTAGATAAATAATATGCAAAAATGGCAATATTAACTGGGGAAAAAAAGAATAGAACATACCAAAGAAATGAATGTAGAAGGGTTATATTAGCAAATGAAGTTGGGAAGTGCCCTAAGTGTAACAGGTGGGGGAAACATCAGACCTTAAAGGGAGCAGAATCCCTTTGAACTACTTATAGATGGTGACCTCAATGACTGGTAAAGTCAGGAGACAGTCTCAGCTTTAACACAGCTGCTCTCTGGCATTATTGATGGCATGAGAATGGATCTGGGAATTGGTAAAATAGTAACAGCTAAACCAACAGTTAAAAAATAGAAGGAAATCTGCAAGTCACAAAGCCTATCCATCAATTACACAAGAAAAGTACCTCCTGCTGGAAATGAAGACAAGGCAAGAATTATCAGCCTATATCAAACTCAACAACTCTATGTTTAAATCAAGTTCATTTTTATTTGAACCTAGCCTAATCTGAGTCTCTAGCTTATGGTTTGGAACCACTTTGACATTCAACTCAGTTTTCCCTGAAGTTTCTTCCCCAGTTACACAAGGGGAAAATTCTGGGGTGATGAAAAAAAAAAAGTCATGTGGGGCTCTCACTGGTCCAAGCACCAACTGGAAACAGCCTAAGTGCCCATCAGTAGATGAATGGATTAGAAAACCGTGGTACATCTACACGATGGAATACTATGCTGCTGTAAAAAAGAAGGAACTCTTACCATTTGCAACAGCATGGATGGAACTGGAGAGCATTATGCTAAGTGAAATAAGCCAGTCAATGAAGGAAAAATACCACATGATCTCACACATTCATGGATAATAGAGACCATTACAAACTCTTGAACAATAATAGATACAGAGGCAGAGCTGCCTCAAACAGATTGTCAAACTGCAGCGGGAAGGCTGGGGAGGGTTGGGGGGCAGGAGGGAAGGGGGTAAGAGATCAACCGAAGGACTTGTATGCATGCATATAAGCA
>NW_005363247.1:2212353-2255021 GCF_000412655.1 Myotis brandtii
TTTACTTAATTCTCACAATAGCCCCTATGAAATAGTGCTAGTCTCATCCTCATTTTATAAATGATATATCTTAGGTGAAAAGAGGTTAACTTCATAAAACTACAGAGCTCAAATGCAAACAAACAGAGATTTGAATCTTATTTCTCACTATTTTGCTACATAATTTGTCCCATTTTCTTAATTGTTTTAAATTGAAAATTACTCCAGGGGGGCTTCCTACCTTTTAAGATTAAAAAGATGATGGAAATAAGTATTAAGTAAATAATAAATGCTGAGTACAATGTGTTATAGTGGTTAGCAACACAAGTTCTTGCACCAGCTGACTGACTTTCAATCCTGGTTTTACTATTTACTATTGTGTATTAGTCATTATGATTTTTAATTGACATAAAAATACCCTATTAGTTTTAGATGTACATCATAGTGATTCAATATTTATATACATTACTAAATGATCCCCATAGTAAATCTAGTTACCATCTGTCATTACATAAAATTCACTATATTCCCTATGCTATACACTATATCCTCATGACTTACTTATTTTATAACTGGAAGTTTGTACCCCTTAATACCTTTTGTCTATTTCACCTGCCCCAATTTATATTCACTAATCATTTTATCTGCTCCTAACCTCAGAACCTAGGTCAGCCAGTATTGCCTTTCTTATTCTCTTTATCTTATTGCTCACTGCCAATCCAGACAAATTAAAGTACAGATGAAAATCGCTCTATTCCCCACAAGAGTGGCAGAATAGTTCATTTAATTGATGTTTATAAGGGTTATCACCAAACTCCTAAATATATTTAAAATATCCTCTAGGACTAAATGAGAGAAGTTTCTAAGACAACATTTTATATGTTAAAGCCAAATTTATTCTATTTAGTAAAAATGCTTTCAAAATGTTTCATAAAAATCTGACACCTTTAGATATGATACAACATGGAAAAGACCTGTATAATTCCCATCTTCTTGAAAAGATCAGTAATCTTCAGCCCCATTACAAATTATCAAGGCCTCCCAAGAAGACTGAGGCTGAGATTTTTTATATTCTCAGCTATTTCCAGTATCTGAAACTATTCATATATTCAATAAAACTTTATTTTACTCTTATTGTGTGTTCAGCATAAAGAATTCATTGGTGACAAAAACAATCAGATGTTATCTCCACTTTCATAAAATATGAAGGCATGTGATCATTTGATTCTTCTAAGTTTCTGTATTAAGTATAGTGACAAGAAAGCTAAACCAATCTTATGGACATTTTTAATTTAAATAAAAATGTTAATAAGGCCAATGCACTGATCCATCACAATACTGCATTTTTAGCATTATAAATTTATATGTTAGTTGTGTGATTCAATCACAAAACTAAGATGTTCATGGCATTTTTCTTTTTTCTGGGGTGAAATTTCAAGTTCCACATAGTATTAATGATATTAAATTCAATAACACTAATAGGAGAAATGAGCTGTAAGACATTTTGTATAGTAAAATATCTACTTTGAACTTACTAATTAGGATAAAGCTTTAGATATTGAGGTAAATATTATCTTGTTTATGTTTATGAATCTTTAAGTTTATAGATTGTTTACAAAAAAGTGTTCTGAATCCTCTACTTCAAAGTAAACTACCTTCCTGCCCAAACTCTTCCTTTCTGGGCAAGTGAATCACAAATTTGCTTTTCTATGAAAACAAGGGCAGAGTAAAATTTTTCCCTACTTCATAGGTAACTAGAGGCCTAGTACATAAAATTCGTGCAATTGGGGGGGGACCCTCAGCCCAGCCTACTCCCTCTCGCAGTCCAGGAGCCCTTGGGGGATGTCCGACTGATAGCACAGGGAGTGGGCCTAAGCCATCAGTCAGACATCCTTAGTGCTGCCGCCGCTGCGCTTGCCAGGCATGAGCCTGGCTCAGGGCTTCTGGCTGAGTGGCGCTCCCCCTGTGGGAGCACACTGAGCACCAGGGGGAAGCTCCTGTGTCGAGCATCTGCCCCCTAGTAGTCATGCGCGTCATAGCGACCGGTCGTTCTGCCGTTTGGTTGATTTGCATATTAGCCTTTTATTATGTAGGATAAGTAACAAGAACACTTCCATCATTCTCCCCTCTCCATTGAGAATGGACTGAGGATAAATTGGGGAGAACAGTTGACTGAACTTGACTGGCCCTTTTTCAGGGCCAAACTGTCTGCCTGATGCAGGTACTCTTTTCTGCTCTCACATTATAGTGAACCTCTTGAGAAGTTCCCTGTAGGACATCTATTCTTACCAATTCAAATCTGATTAATTCACTTAGCTAATTCATTTGGTCACAGATACAAAGTCATTCTTTCTGATAAACTTTATCAATAATAAAGTTTTTTTTTATATTTTATTGATTTTTTACAGAGAGGAAGGGAGAGGGAGAGGGATACAGAGTTAGAAACATCGATGAGAGAGAAACATCGATTCAGCTGCCTCTTGCACGCCCCCTACTGGGAATGTGCCTGCAACCCAGGTACATGACCTTGACTGGAATTGAACTTGGGACCCTTCAATCCGCAGGCCGACGCTCTATCCGCTGAGCCAAACCGGTTAGGGCAATAATAAAGTTTTGAGTTCTGCTCGTCAGTTCTCAATTATTTATAAATTTAGAAAAAAGAGACAAATATGGTGTCATTTATTTGAATTTCTAAAAGTCTTACATTACTTAAATATTCAATTGGTTAACATTAGAAAGTTTATTTCTTTACAGAAGAATTCTGAATTGGCTTTAGGAAATTTCAAGCATAAAACTCAATAAATGGTTTAGGCTTACGAAAAGGACGATAGAAAAAACTATGCTTATATAAAATGTCAGTTTTATATATATAAGGATCATAGATACAAATATGTCTAACAAAAATGATAGTTTTTTTCAATATAATTTTAATACTAAGTTATCCAATTTATTAAAAATTGACACATTAAGCTCATGCAAAATTCATCAAATTTTTGAAACTTGTATTTCCCACTAGTTAAAATTTATGAACTAGAATTTATAATTGAATTCTTTAAGAGTTATTTGCTGTTGAGAAAGTCTATCCCTGGAGAGGCATAGTGTCTAACCTTCATATTAATGAATAGGGATTCTTAGGGTGGCTTCATGTTTAAAGCCAGAAGCAGAACTATAAGCAAAGTACTCATATCCACATAACAAACATTTCCTTCCTCATCCTTCAAAAACTAGTGTTTGTCTTAGCCCTTAACAACCAGTTATTAGTATTTCCTCATAGGTATTTATTCACACAAAAATTATATAAACACATATTCATATATAGCACAGTGTTTTCTGCTGCACACTCTCACGTGTGCACATGGACACACACACATGAACAGGGACAACTTGCCCCTCTTTCTCTGGTAAGTAAGCATTTAAATGTACAAATAGCTGTGAGAAAAATAATCCATTAAATGCCAATTGTCTGCATACCATAATTTCTTTTTCAAATGAGGTTTTATATAAAGATAGTTTATTGCTCTTTGTTCAACTACATCTTAAATTTCAAACATGTTAAAATTAATTAAAATATATTGTTTGGGCCTCTTCTCTGTCTTTTCTCTTCTCTGAGTTACCCACAACTTCAACAACCATGTACACTCTGAATATATATATTTAGAACTGTTTATGTTGCTGCCTGCTGGATATCTACAACCTGTCTAGTGTTGAATATCCAAAATCACATCCCAAAAATGAATTTGGCATCTTTTTCTTGCTAATACATGCTTACCTTCTTGTTTTCCTTATCTCAGAAAGGGTACCTCCACCCATCAGAGATCCTGATTTCTTCCAAGTTACCTTCCTCTCTCTTTTTCATCTCTTCCCTCATGTCCCATTAGTCAATAAATTTTTATTCCTCTAAATATATTCTCTTTAAGACCATAAATTTTTACTAGATTTGGACAAGAGTTTCTTGATTTATTTCCAATTTGTTCTTCCCATAGCCCCTACTAATCCCCTCTCCATCCTAGTGTTAACATTATCTTTCTAACTTGGAAATATGATCATGTTGACCCTGATAAAGTCATAGGGATTATCCCATTACTGATGTCATTGTGACGTAGAAAAATTTGATCATTTAATAATTTAAGACTATAAAGACTCAGCTTCCTATCCAGTACTCTTAGATTACACTGTAATGTGAAGTTCTAAAACAAAAGAGGAGCAGAATGATCAGTCTGAAAGGCATTCCTACAATGTGTATTTTGGTTTAAGGATGAAAACTAGATGTTTCTTTTTCTATTTAGTGGAAGGAAATAGTTGAAGGCCTCCTGAGTCAGCAGTTGTGCAATATTGTCCTAACTATTTCAGGCCAAGATTTCTACAATGTGATATAATGCTATAGTTTGCACATCTTCATTTCACCAATAAACTGTCAATTTAACTTCACATGGCTTAGTCATTTAAACATTATTCCTGGAGCATGGAGGCCTAGGATCACTTGCACCAATACCCTCTGTTTTTCAGAGAGGAGCTCAGCATGCAGAAGGCACGTGTGATGAGGAACAATCTTCCAACAACTGCTCTTCCAACATGAAGCTGTTATCAGCAACAGAACCAAACAGAGGAAGCAAGTTTACAAGATCACACCAACATCCCAGTCCCCAGTCAGGCCTTTGTGGTTTCAAAAAGCTACAAATTCTGTCAACAGCAAAAAACTACACATCCTGTTTCCTGTTTTACTATGTCCTTCTAGTTTATTCCCCAACTCCAATATCTGTCAATGCCTTACTCCAGTGATCGTCAAAGGTGAAAGTTAAATATTCTTTGCTTTACCCTCTGATGTGTGGATTCCTATCACAAGTCCCAACTGAGATATACTTCAACTTGACTGCCCTTTTACTCTCATCTTTCCCCCTTATGAATTCATTTTTCTGCACCATCCAACACTTTTCCATTATTATGCCTTTATAGGAATTTGACTCTACCTTTAATTTTATCCTTCTCTTCAAGAACCCTCATAGGGAACAACTCCTAAGAAAGCCAGTGCATGCCTTTCTTCTAATTGGCAAATCTATGCTATTGTTCCAAGTCATTTCAAAGAGCCTCTTGTGTTCATCATTTGCTTTATGGTTTCACTTGCCACCCTGCCCAGCCAAAACCCCGTAGCCAATCATGTGTAATGCTATAAATAATTTGTTAGATTCCCATAGATACCTGAAAATTTACTTGATTATTTTAATATGTAAATGTTTAATGTCTATATATATTTCATTTTTCTAAAATAAATTTAATGTACAGTATGGACAGGATTGCTTTTATAAACATTCACTTGTTTAGCAGGTAACCACATCTCTTTTGTCATCCAGCCTAATGCCTTTGTTCATCTATCATCTCACTGCTGATATTCACCTCTAACCTCTAACCCTACAGTGTGGTCTGTCCCTAACATTTACCTTCTCCTTGAAATGAGGTTCAAATTTAAGTACTAGTCATTCAAGAGAAGGATCAGTCATATATCAGGAATGGGACAGAGGCCTAAGAATTGAACCTCAGTGATAGGGTGCATATCAAAATGGGGTGATTGTCAGGGCTAGCTTGAAGCTTACAGATTTGCTGGGGGTTACATATGGAGTTAACATCAGGGAGGACCTGAGGCTCAGTGTTAGAATAAACATCTGAAAAAAAGTGTTGAACTCATTACTTGCTAATGCAAAATTATGAAGTCTATTGTTTGTTTTTTTCTTATCATGAAATGCTGAAAATTTTTACATGATCTCCTCAATCCTTTTCACTGGTAATACCCATAATCTTCTGCCAGGCCAGAATTTCTATCTCCCTAGTCTTGAACAGAATTCCACTGACCATTTTCTCCAACTTGACTTTCAAGCTTATAAGCTTTGCTTGAGAAAATTGTGGATCTAAAATTAACCAACCATGTCTACTATATTCTATATATCTTGACTCACTTTAATGGAGCTTCTAGTTCACACAACCTCTGATTTGACTTCATATGATTCAAGCTTGTTACATTGTCATTCAATGTTTCCTAACATCCTCAAGCCCCCAAATCATGCTCTATCTTCCCTTTGTTCTACAAATAATCACTTTTTTATTGATGTCAGAGTTAGCTTCTGTGAGCGCCTTCAATTTTCCTTCTCTCCATGTTAAAATTTATTTTTGACTCAGCCAGATCTCCTCCCCTCTTGCTTCAGAAAAAGGATACTTTTAGCCTTTCCAAAATTATGCCTTTACGTATACAGGTATAACTATGTCTTCCCACTGATTTCATAACCTTGCTCATTTCATTGACTCTCACCTTCAATCACAAGATTTCCATTGGCTCCTTTTCAGTTCACCAACACACAGGAAATAAGTAATTTTATGGAAAAGCATAAATGTGTGTTTATAAGTGAATGATTATTTACCTGTCCCTTGACTATCAATTAGTTGTAGGCCACAGATTTTGTGAACAACACAAACGCATGTCCTACCCCCAGTGTCTAGCTTAGATAGGTGTCTTTGCATTGGAATTTCCAGCTCGTTTTGCAGCTAAAGAGTGTGGGATCCGTCAGCACTGTGGTGGTGGTTTATTGGTTCCAACCTTTACTCCTTAGTCACCTATCTGAGCTAGACACTGGAGTCAAATACTAACCTATAGGAAATGAAGGCTGACTTGGAAGAGAATTTGCCTCCACTCTAGAAGTTTGAGGGCAAGGTTATGGATTTTTCTGAGACCTCAGCAGTGGCCAGGATAAGCCATGTCCAGTTTCTAGGCTGAAGTTTTATCATAAGCTTTTTGCAATTTTCCAGGGAGTTGTGGCTGGTGAGTTGTTGTTTTTGTTGTTTTGTTTTGTTTTAGCCAATTTTTGATATAAACAAATATGGCTTTATTAACTACATTAATTGAGATTTTTCTCTAAAGTATGTTGAGTACATCACAATTCTTAATAGTTTTGGTTAACTAGGAATATACAAATAGATTATAAGAAAAAATGATCTAAAAACATCAGGTAAACCAAGAATTCGAGGAATGGTTCATATCTATGCAGAATTCATTCTACAATTCAATCTTTTCAAGAATAGGCATTGTGTTTTACATGTATATATTTTAAAAATATTTTTATTGATTTCAGGGAGGAAGGGAGAGGGAGAGAGAGATAGAAACATCAATGATGAGAGAGAATCATTGATTGGCTGCCTCCTGCATGCCCCACTGGGATCAAGCCTGCAACCCAGGCATGTGCCCTGACCAGGAATTGAATTGTGACTTCCTGGTTCATAGGCTGATGCTCAACCACTGAGCCATGTTGGCTGGGCTACATGTACATATTTAATTTAAACACTCATCAAATGCGAAATTATCTATGATACTGATTTATATTTTAACACTGGAAATACAACAAGATTATTTTTCTTTCTTTTGCAAAGAGTAAAAGGTTTCAGAATCAAGTTTGTCTTTAAGCAGCAGCAAAGGCTTGCTAACAAGATATTTTGGAACAACTTGCTATTAGGAAGGAAGTATGAGTGGGAGGATGAGAAATAGCTTGCACCCATATGACACATTCAAGTTGTGAATGTGTTGGAAGTCTATGATGTAGAGGATAAAAGGATGTAACAATTTATCTTAGTGACATAAAGGACCTTATTTTAATTTTTTGTTTTTATAGCTCTATTCTGAACTAGATTTTCTCTCTCTCTCTCTCTCTCTCTCTCTCTCTCTCTCATTCTCATTTACCTCATCAGGTCAGATGCTGATGGTTATAAACATTGTAATTTGTAACATCATGAGAAATTGCAGAACCTGTCAAAATATCTTGGACAAAGTAAATAGACTTTCGTGCTGAAGCTATTTGCCCTTGTTATTCTAGGTACACAGCAAAATCATTGCTGCATGAAAAATATCAGTGAATTTTGTCCTCTTTTTCATCTAATAATAATTTATGCTTTTAGCGTTACTTTATCTAAAACCATTACAATGGCTTTATATGTAAGCATCTCTGCATCCCACAGAAATGGGTAATTTTAAAAAAATACTATCAAATTATTATTCTAGAACACAAGATAACCAAATGCTTTCTCTTCAACAACATAGTACACAGAAATTGGAAATTCATCCCAATAATTTGTTCAACAAAAATTATTGAGCTTCTATAATTTTCAAAACTCTGACAGGTGCTTGGGGCATTCACAGATAGAGATCATGGTGTTTCTGTTCCTAAGGACTTAAGAGCTTACTCTGGGCTAAAAGCTTCTATAATCCCATTTTTGCCTCAGCTATTTTCCGCATTACCACAGGTAAGGCTCATATTTCTGCCAATACATAACTTGAGCCCCCTTTCCTCCAGCTTCCAATAGTAATTTCTAGATTGTCCTTCAAGTCTCCAAGAACAGATTCCTCAGTGCCCTTGCAGCTAGCTTCTTTCTACCACCAGTCTCAGAGGGAATGCCACCTTTTTGTGCTTTTATGACAGAACAACCTGGTAACTTGTCATTCATATTCAATCAAGAATGCAGAAGCACTATGCATGTTAGGAAAAAGAAATTTATTATAGGAATTAGAATTACACAATTATGAGAGGAACTAGGAATCTGAAAGTCCAAATAAAAGAGGCATAGCAGCAGAGAAAACTAGCCATCCCTGACAGGTGAATGAGTTGGCTCATATATCGAAATCTGGAAGCATGCACCATCCAGCTGTAGGATTAGGGTCATGAAGGGAGGCAGGTGTAGAAATCCTTGGGAAGGTATCAGCTTTTCATGACTATTGTCTCTGTGAGTTCACAGCAAAGCATCTGGTGATGAGCCCGAGGCTGATGTTAGCCAGTAGATCTGTCACTGGGGAAGGAGAGCTAGACACAGAGAGGGGAAGAGAGAGGAACAACTAGAAGCCACCTGCAGCTCTGTCTCTCATTGTCTCTGACCGATGATCATTAAGGTGTAATAATTGTGCTTTGCTTCTACCTTCCAGAACACACACAAAATCAGAACCACACAGGGAAGGGGCTTCCGAAAAATATACTTCCCAGATTGACGAAGTTTAGAAATGAACAGTGCATAAGCATAGTCATTGAAGAAAATGTTAAAACTATAAAAACATATAAAGAAGCAGAATAAAATTACCCTTATGCTCACTGCTAAAAGGTAAATTCTATTGACATTCTCTCTCTCTCGTTCTCATTTACCTCATCAGGTCAGATGCTGATGGTTATAAACATTGTAATTTGTAACATCATGAGAAATTGCAGAACCTGTCAAAATATCTTGGACAAAGTAAATAGACTTTCGTGCTGAAGCTATTTGCCCTTGTTATTCTAGGTACACAGCAAAATCATTGCTGCATGAAAAATATCAGTGAATTTTGTCCTCTTTTTCATCTAATAATAATTTATGCTTTTAGCGTTACTTTATCTAAAACCATTACAATGGCTTTATATGTAAGCATCTCTGCATCCCACAGAAATGGGTAATTTAAAAAAAATACTATCAAATTATTATTCTAGAACACAAGATAACCAAATGCTTTCTCTTCAACAACATAGTACACAGAAATTGGAAATTCATCCCAATAATTTGTTCAACAAAAATTATTGAGCTTCTATAATTTTCAAAACTCTGACAGGTGCTTGGGGCATTCACAGATAGAGATCATGGTGTTTCTGTTCCTAAGGACTTAAGAGCGTACTCTGGGCTAAAAGCTTCTATAATCCCATTTTTGCCTCAGCTATTTTCCGCATTACCACAGGTAAGGCTCATATTTCTGCCAATACATAACTTGAGCCCCCTTTCCTCCAGCTTCCAATAGTAATTTCTAGATTGTCCTTCAAGTCTCCAAGAACAGATTCCTCAGTGCCCTTGCAGCTAGCTTCTTTCTACCACCAGTCTCAGAGGGAATGCCACCTTTTTGTGCTTTTATGACAGAACAACCTGGTAACTTGTCATTCATATTCAATCAAGAATGCAGAAGCACTATGCATGTTAGGAAAAAGAAATTTATTATAGGAATTAGAATTACACAATTATGAGAGGAACTAGGAATCTGAAAGTCCAAATAAAAGAGGCATAGCAGCAGAGAAAACTAGCCATCCCTGACAGGTGAATGAGTTGGCTCATATATCGAAATCTGGAAGCATGCACCATCCAGCTGTAGGATTAGGGTCATGAAGGGAGGCAGGTGTAGAAATCCTTGGGAAGGTATCAGCTTTTCATGACTATTGTCTCTGTGAGTTCACAGCAAAGCATCTGGTGATGAGCCCGAGGCTGATGTTAGCCAGTAGATCTGTCACTGGGGAAGGAGAGCTAGACACAGAGAGGGGAAGAGAGAGGAACAACTAGAAGCCACCTGCAGCTCTGTCTCTCATTGTCTCTGACCGATGATCATTAAGGTGTAATAATTGTGCTTTGCTTCTACCTTCCAGAACACACACAAAATCAGAACCACACAGGGAAGGGGCTTCCGAAAAATATACTTCCCAGATTGACGAAGTTTAGAAATGAACAGTGCATAAGCATAGTCATTGAAGAAAATGTTAAAACTATAAAAACATATAAAGAAGCAGAATAAAATTACCCTTATGCTCACTGCTAAAAGGTAAATTCTATTGACATTCAATCGATTCTTATCTTTAAAATATTTCATTTTATTATAGGAATTTAGCATCAACAATTTTCTTATGAAATACAACACAGTGATTAAGGGTTCCGGTTTGGGTTGTTTAGCTAGGTTTGAATACTAGACTTGTCACTAATATTGTCACTAGATTTGTCACTAACATTGCTTCCTTCCATTTACTTTATCTAAAAGGAGGACAAAAAATAGAATCTGCCTGAGTTAGGTAGAATATAGCTTTCCAACGATATCCTAATCCCTAGACCTGTGAATATGTTAGATTTCCTGGTAAAGGTGAATTAAGATTGAAGATGAAATTAAGTTTGCGAATCACCTGAATTGTCCAGGTGAACTCAATATAACCACAAGAGTTCTTAAAGTAGAAGAGGCAGGGGAGAAAGAACTACAGTTGTGGCAGTGTGAGAAGTACTCAGCCTGAATTCCTGGCTTGGAGATGGAGAAATGTAACCTCAAATTGAGGAAAGAGGCTAGAAATAATCTAGAATATGGAAAAAAATAAATTATTTCCTAAATCCTACAGAAGAAACATAGTCCTGACGACATCCTGAGGTTAGCACAATTAGACACATTTTGGATTTTTGACCTCCAAAACTCTTAAAAGAAAAAACTTGTGCTGATTTAAACCACTAGGTTATAGTAATTTGTTACAGCAAGAGTGAGAAATTAAAATACTACCTCATGAGAGTATTGTGAGGTTTAAATGAGATACATGTCATCATGATTAAAATAGGTCCTATTACATAGTAACTGTTCAATAAATGTGATTATTTGCCATCAAAATTATAATTTTTATTGACATATATACATATACATATATGTGTATATAAATATAGTATCTCCACTGTTGTTGAATAGTTCATTTGTATTCAATCCTGTGTTATTAGAAAATGCTTCAATTAAAAAAAACCTCTATGGAAACCTTGTCTGTCTCAATGCCTATTACAGATTTAGTGGCTAATACAATGTCAGACACATAGTGGAAGCTCTATAAATATTCATTAAATAGATAAATGAATAAGTGATCAACATATTTGTGCTTATATATTTTTTCACATTTGTCTTTTGTTGTTAGGCTAGATTCCCAGAAATGGAATTACTGGATCAAAATGAGCTGAACATTTTCATGCTCTTTATACCTACTGCCAAATAGATTTTCAAAAAGGTTACACCAATTTACACTCCCACAGCATTGTATGAATGTGACTTTGTCATTATACCCATGCTAACATTGAGTATCCTACATTTTTAAAATCTCTCATAACATTTTTGCCTATTTTAATAATTCCTTTAATTGAATTTTTGATTACTTGCAATGTTGAAAAATTCATTAATGATTATTTTATGTATTATTGGTCATTTTTATAATTTCTTTTGTAAATTTTCTGATAATTTTTTTTCAAATTACAAATGATTTTTAACATAAGAAAGGTATAGACAATAATAAACCTCCCTTAACCCACAGGCAAAATTTGACCAGTGTTAACAGTTTTACAATATTAGCTTCACTTATTGATTTATTTATTCTTGAAAGAAAGTGATATAGCTATGTTTGAAATGTCTTCTATCTTCCCCCCTCATTCCCCAAGGAATACTTCTCTTCTGCACATATTTATTTACTTTTTTGTGTTTTTATGTTTTCCCTTCAGAAGGCTATTTAGAGCACACATGTGTAATTCTTTTTTTATAAATTATCTGTTTTCCCAGAATGTTAGTATTTTTCATGTTAATCAATGATTTCTTTGTGTCATAGAATTTTAACTTTTTGCTTATCATATTTGTTGTACACATTTTCCCCTTTAGTGATAATCATTATATACTTTTAAATGGATTTTCAACTGATTATATTTATTTAAAAATCAGCTATTTCAATTGATTTCTGTATTCTATAGAATTAGTACTAAAGTTACATAGTTTTTGTGTATACATTTGGTTTAATGGAAAAGCATCACAATAGTAATTATTAACACTTTCTGATTCACAATTCCTAATCTTTTCTTAGAATAAAGTGCCATAAATATAGACTGATAGCAGCTATTAAAATCTATGTTTCATTTTATTTTAAGGTGAAATCCGCAAAAGTTAAGATCTCTAAAAGTCTTATATCTTAATTCCTTCTTTTTACAATATTAGCTTATATAGGAGGCTAAAATGATAGTGATTTCATTAATTAAAGTTCATCAAAATAAAAAGTCAGAGATGATCTAATCTTCATAAAATTTCAGGTAATACTTAGAAAACACGTTTTCCCAAGCTGTTAATGGTAAAGAAGTAAAAGATGTGGCTTCCAGTGGTGGGCTTCCCTGATCTTAATGGGAAGGCTTTAGAATTAATTCATCATTGTTTAAGGGGATAGTATTTTTATGAAAAAATCAGAATAAATGTAAACAAATAGATGTAAGGTATAATGAAATGGCTCCCTAGTACACATAGGCAAGAGATTATAAAAATGAAATGTATTCAGGAACTGGGACTTAAAAATAAAATAAAAAATTTCATTTAAAAGAATTAGACAAAATTATTACATAATTTGTCAGTGGTTCCACTAAACCCATAACATCTAATCAATGGGAAAAAAATCTAGGAACCACCTTCCCTTAAGTTTTGCTTAGATTCAAACTACCACAAAAGAGAGGCAAAAATGAACTAATACTTTCTTTGTGGACATTTGTGGAGAAAGAAATTATTTTCCCTTGCCACCAAAAAATATATAAAAATATGACCATTTTAGACTAAAGGAATGTTATAATTTTAAAATCTCTTATTGGAAAGTGTGTTTAATGTGAAGTAGCTAAGTGTATATATGTTCAGAAATCAGGAGACAGAGCTAGATAGGATACATTTCCACATTTGAAAATAGCAATGACCTGATATAAAAATATTCAAACATTTGGACATATGCACACAAAACAATAAAAAGCTGCTGAATCTAATGTTATCTCTGATGGGAGATAAATAAGAGTAAAATAAAAAATTAACAGCTAGAAATTAGATTTAGCTGATAGTATCACAGATTAATATTTCATTTAAATATACGTGAACATTTAATGCATTTCAATAAAGCAAGTAACCAGGCATAATTAAGTCTATACTTGTCAAGGTCATTATAAGTATATGAAATTAAGATGTGTTTTTGGGTGAACTCTGTTAAGAAACTGCAACCACTTAACATGCACTTAAATCCGCGCCCTTCGTCTTTCTCTCGGCCTGCTCTGCAGGAAACTGGCAAAGAGCACAAATAAAGACTAAACTTAGGTTCTTGCTTTTCTCCGAAAATGACTCATTAATTTAAAATACTGGGCCAATAAAACTGACAAGTGGCTTCCTACACTGAAGATACCTAAGAGCTATGAAAATGATCATAATTTGCCTTTCCTCTCTATTTTTGTAAATAAGAAAGGTCACAAATTTCAAAAAAGATAGAGTACTATTTTGGGAAATCGTCTTAGGAATGAAAACATTAGAAGGTAGGCTATTTATAAACTATAACCTTCTATAATTCCATATAAATATGTATTGGCGATGGGATGGCCAGACTTGAATTTGAAAACGTCCTACCGCTATTCAAAAGCTTTCCACTGTTTCATTATTTTTCCATCAGGGTGAAAGTATATGGCAGGCTATCTTTAGTAACCTGACCTAATGGTCTCTTTCATCCACTCCTTCCCAAAAGCCCACCCTAATGGAAGGAACCTTTCCCAAGTGCCCTGGGAAGAAATCTCCTTGGGAAATTCTTCAGAAGGCTATTTCGAGCACACATCATGACTGAAATAGTCTCAGAGGACATGCCTTGGCTTTTCTGGACGGAGGCACTGTCTGGGCCTCCCTGGCCAGATTCTTCTGTGGGTAGTTCTTAGCTGTCTTTGGTCTTTATCCTGGTGGAACTTTTTCATATATATGAAAAATGTTATATATATGTACGTGTGTGTGTGTGTGTGTGTGTGTATTCAGAAAGATGTCACATTAAAAACTTATTTACATAGAGGTTACAGAAAAAGCAGCAAAAGGAAATATCTGAAGAGAAGGGATGGGAGATGTGACTGGAAAGTGTAAGAAATGTATAGACCTGGGTGCCACCAACTGGACGCTGAGATGGGCACTAGAGAAGGTCTTAATGACACCTTTTGCTAAAAGCTCTTGAATCGTAAGGAGATGAAGATATGCTTCAATCGATACATATTTGGGGCGAGATCTTGTCTGCCTGGCAGAGATTGTAGAGTAAGGGAGTCTGAATTTTTAATTACACTTGTAACCCACATTCTATTTATTTCTAAATAGTTTTTGTCTTTAACTCCTGAACAAATAAACTTCCCTAAGAATAATATAGTTCTAAAGATATTGACTTAATTTCCATGGATGAGGTATTTTTATTTCTGTCACTTTTTTTTTCCAGGTCCACAGATAGAGTCCCCACTGTGGCCAGTCATTTGTACTGTAATGCCATGATCTTTTAAAAATAAGCCTGGAGAATGTTATGTTAAATGAAATAAGCCAGTCAGAGAAAGACAAGTATAACATGATCTCACTCATATGTGGTATCTAATAAACAAAATAAACTGTTCCAGAGAACAAAATAGATCCAGAGACATAAAAGCATGAGACAGACTGTGGAATCTCAGAGGGAAGACAGGGGTGGGTGGGTGTATAGGAAGAGATCAACTAAAGAACTTGTATGCATATATGCATAACCCATGGACACAGACAATAGGGTGGTGGAGGCCTGGGGCAGCGGGGCGGACGGGCTATAAGGGATCAAATGGGAGAAACAAAAGTGACATGTAATACTTTCAACAATAACGATTTGTTAAAAATAAGCTTATGTTTATACAAGAAGCTTTTAAATTGGATCTCTCCTAAAGCTTTCCACAGACATCCAGTTGTCCAGGTCTTGCAATTAATCATGAATATGGCATGTAGAAAATGAATAAAGTGCATAGACTAATGTGGAAACTTTTACCACCTCTCCCATACTAATGATGGGAAATAGCTTGTTGATAGAGACTAGTAAGATCCCATATAGGTATTTCCATCAGAAAGACAAAGATCCTCCAAGTCAAATATCATCCATGTAAAGAAAAGGAGAGGCTCAAGCGACAAGCTCAGCTCCTGACTAATTGCCACAATAATGCAGTGTGTGGCTTTGCTGCTAGAGACCTAAATTGGCACACTGTACCTTCTTATTGGAATTAAAAGATGGCTGGGGGGGAATACAAGAATACTCTCATAAAAAAAGTTAGGAGGTAATCTCGTTATAAGTTTTCCAAACTTCCCTACTGAATGTTTGTTCCAAACTTTATTTAAATAGCATGTTACAGCGATACCTCATTTACATGGTATGTCAAAGTGTTATAATTTCCACATTTCTAGACTCCCAGGTCCAAGACAGCATTGCATAATGAGGGGGAAAGATACAAGATTTCTAGGAATGAATTTCAGTGTAAATAATACTCAGTTATTCTATCAACCTTCCAAGAACAATGAGGAATCTATGATGCATTGTTTATTGTATGCTCAATGTTTTCACCCTCTATGGATTTAGTCACTTTCAATAAACATGGGAAGAGAATTCATTATACTATGAAGTATTTTTTTAAATCCTGTTACTCTTTTTTTTTCATTTGCGTTCTATCACAAAATTCATCTAAGCATAGAAATGGTTGTTCCTCATTGGGGAGTTTATCTGCCAAAATGTTATTGCTATAGGAAATGTATGTCACATCGGATTATCACTTGGCACTATCAAGCCAGAACAGTGTGAGCTTTATACTTGGTTTAAAAAAATCTAATTAGTATCAACTGAAAAAAAAAAGATCCCTAAAGATATTTCTTTCTTACTTTTCCCAATATAAAAGGTGATATGTGATAAAATTGTTAATTGATCATCCTTTTTAGTATTCAAAATCAATTTGACACTTTCAGAACATAAAATTCTTAGTAATAAGCAAATTTCCTTAAAACAAAATTAAAAATATAGAGGGAAAAATGAAATGCATAAAAATATTTTCCTGGTGAAAAGCAGCCGTGAGGGCATTAGGGAATGAAAATATTATCAGACTGTAAGGCATCTGTAACTGTATTCAGTACAATTCTTTACACAAATTGAGTGATGTTTTATTTATTCAATCAATAATAATTTATTGAGTAACTACTATGTGCCAGGTACTGTGTTAATGAAGGAACTTCAAAAACCCCATGAAGACTTTGCATACAACCCTATCATTGCCCCTACCCACCTCCCACCTTATGATCCAATCTGCAGGCAACGTAAAAGACTAATGGTAATCTTTAATAAAATTTAGTAGGAGTGTGTGTGTGTGTGTGTGTGTATATATATATATATAAAACATACATACTTATTTGCACACATACACATGTATTCACATATACATAAAGTATATATTTGCACACACACATATTTGTACAAACACATGAGTAAAAAAACAAGATAAAAATACACAAAGAGCATACTGCTCTTGGAATCTGAAACACCTGAATGTACTTGAACCATGCTGACCCTCAGTTTCCTCATCTGTAAATGGAATTGACAATACTCCCCACAGGGGATTTATGAAAGTTTTAAAAGAGATAAGAGATGAAAAGCAGTTAGGTCAGTGTCTGCCATACAAAAGCAGTAAGAGATCTACCATTGTTAATACTTTTTTTTGTTGTTTTATTTTTGGAGAGATTTCTTAGAGAACATATTGTATAAGCAAACAATGAGATATGAGAATATAAAGGAGTACTTTTTGTAAGAGGAAGTATATTGAGAATGTTATATTGTAAGTAGAGAAGGAGAAAGACATGAGAATGGTATAGGGTAAGTAGAGAAGGTATATTATAAGTAGAGAAGGAGAAAGGCATTCAAGAACAGGTATGAAGTTTATCACCATTGAATAGTATATACCAATTAACTATTCCATCTGAAATAAAAGAAGATTATAAGCAATAAGAGGGTATTTTTAAAAAAAAGAAATCAGTGTTTATATTGAAATAAATACATCAGCTTAGATCTACTTAAATTACACTAGAGAAATTAAAATATAATCAGTGAGGAAGATATATTAATTATTCAGAGAAGTCTACTGAAAATAAGGAAACAATAGGAATTTAAGGTTTTATACATAATTTCAAATTTAAAAATACATATCTATGCCCTAGCCGGTTTGAATCAGTGAATAGAGCATTGGCCTGTGGACTAAAGGGTCCCGGGTTCAATTCCAGTCAAGGTGCAGGCTCCTCCCCAGCCCGGGCCCTGGTCAGAGCTGTGCAGGAGACAACCAATCTCATGTCGATATCTCTCTCTGTCTTTCCCTCTCTCTTCCACTCTCTCTAAAATTTAATGGGAAAATACCCTTGGATGAGGATTTTAATTAATTCATTCATTAAAAATAAATATAGAAATGCATACCTATGATTAAAAATATTTAAAATATTTTTGTGTTAAGCAGATCACAGAAGCAATTCAACCAATTATACACACACGCACACACACACACTTTCACTCATTCTTCTTTCTTTTTTAACTTTCCTTTACATAAAAGTTGATTATAATAAAATTATTAACATCTCACATTTCTCCTCTTTTATCTTTCTTCTTTTGAACTGGCTTTTTTTATAACAAATTTTATCCTTTGGGGTGACTTCTTTGAGATAATAAGAAAGATGAGAATTTATATTTAAAGTGGGAATCTTTGGCATAGAATTTTACCTATACACTATCATAATGATATGAGTTTTGGCAAGGTCAGTCTGAAAAATTTCTATGAAAGTATTTCACAGAGTGAACTTTGATGGATTATAAATGCTTTGGGCATAACATTTGCAGCTGGTATTTTAAGAACAGCAGACTTTTGTAAACACACATATACACATACACACACACACAGTTATACCACTGTCATAGAATAAAAATAGGTATATATCTTTTATATAATAATTAAAATAGAAATTGATAGAAAAAATAGATGCTAGATTAAAAATAGAGATAGAAATGGAAACATATTTTGCACTAGCTCTTCATTCATGAGCCCTGGCTGTTATAGGGTCTCCTGAGTGTTTGGATAACTAATTATCCCTTCCTCTTCTTATACATCATTTGCCTTCTACTTATTGAGTAAAAGTGAGCTAATGACTTTGTTGAATTTTTTATAGGTAGTTTTATGAGTGTAGGCTTACACTGGCTTTCATCCTAGAATTATGCCCACCACAGGGTTCCATGTTGACTTCTTGGTCTTTTTAACAGTACCATCCAAATGCCAATCCTACAACAGTCTTTCCTGATGCTTCAGACATTTTAGGTCCCTGTACATTCCCACACCATTTTGTTTATACTTCTGGAAGGATGTGATTTATCATGTCTATTTTTTAGGGGATTGAGGGGACATCTAGAACATAATAGACACTTGATAAACATTTGTTGAGTAGTATTGAATTAAATTTGTAGACAAATTGTAAGCTGATTGGTTTCACAGAATCTTTCTAAAAGTTTACCTACCTGTACCATTAATAGCAGTTACATATTATATTCCTAATTCTAGTTATATGCATATAAATATAAATAAACTTATCCCTTCATGTATTAGAATTTCTAGTTTTTTCTTAGTATAGATATATCATTCATCAAAAACATTATATGCAGATGATGTTGAGTTGCACACTTAAAACCTGTATGGTTTTGTTAACCAATGTCAGCCCAATAAACACAATTTTGAAAAAAGCATTATTGTAAAACTCGAAATGACAAATACCTAGCACTATTCAGTTGAACTATATGCAACTGTCATATTTCAAACGGTTTAGTAGGAATGCACAAATATTTCAAGAATTCTTCATCAGCCTATTTATCACTATTGTTTGAGGCAGAAATACTAAATAATACATAAATCAGTGTAAAGGCAATGTAAATGTTGCCATGACCATTGTTACCCAACAAAGTATGTAATACTTTAAAACATAATAGCAACATAGCGAAGAGTTAAAACAATTTCATTGGTTTTTATTTCTGGCTCTTAATGCCTCGCTGGTCTTCTTTCTTTCAAAAGTCAATTTCCTTTCCTACTCTTGCTCATTCAGGAGAAATGTTTTCTATTGCAGTTCTGTTACCATCACTAATAATCAGAATATATGAGAGTATCCTGGTGTTTAGCTCTAATGATATCTACAGAGTCGATGTCAATGGAACTAACCACTTGTGGGAAGCTGCCCACAAGTCATTATGGTACTCTCCTTTGACTTAGAGTCCATACTTCACTCAAACAGAAGTCTATCCTGAAATTCTGGTCCATTATATAACTTTCAGAAGCTGGAAGGAAAGCATTTGCATCATTTCTGTTCCCAGATCTGTTCAATATATACTCCCAGTCTGTCATGCCTGAAATTAATTTTTTACAATCTGGATCTTTACTATATGCTAAAAATTCAGTACAAAAAAGGACCTCCTTCTGCAGAGAATATGTAAGCCAGAACATCATGTTCCATCTTTATAATAAAACACATAGTTCCTATCAAAAGGCAAATTTTTGTTTCAAAATGTTTGAAGAGAATAATTTTTAAAAGATTTCAAATAGTTACTTTTATAAAAGTGAAAGGTTTCTCTCTAAAGTATAATTTAGCTTGGATCATAAAATTTGTGTGTGAAATGAATAGCATTTTATTTATTTCAAGCTATTTTCCTCTTTGTATATCATGCTTCTGAGGTTTAAAAACAAAAGCAAATAATCTTAGAGATAGTTTCTCTCAAATCACGTTCAAACGTATGTCTATTAAAAATGTGTACCAATTGTTAATTTCTGTTTCTCAGAAAAGTTTAAGCAAATAATATACAATTGAAATTCTTTAGTCAAGAAGCTTATCACACACACACACACACACACACACACACATCTTAAAATTTTGTTTTCCACAAAGTATAAAATCAATTGTCTGATTTTTTTAATCAAGTAGAGTAGCCTCAAAAATAAATATTAAATGCCAGAAAAAGAAACCATGGTAACATTAAAGTCAAAACCAACAAACACCCTTTGTATGATCTTGGGGAAATGACTTATCCCTGAGAGCGTGCTCATTTTTCTCGTAAATGGGGATAGGCAAATACAAAGTTTAATAAAATGATATATACAATGTCCACGACATAGGATCTGGATTAGGTTATTCTCCTGTTTTTCTTTCTCTTTTTTATTGTGGAAAATGAATGATCTCTACCACATTTCTTTCACGTTTCTCAATTGTTTCCTGTTTTATGAACGATTATCTGAACCATTGATTTTCACTACTTCATTACTTTCAACAATTGACTTGAATTGTTCTTTAGTAAGATTTAATCAGTTCCGTTTTTGTTTCCAGCTACTCTGCTTTCTTCTGTTCCTTGCAAAAGAGTAGCAGCTGTTTTCAGCACCTCCTTTCATGCTGAGGTTCTATATCAGGGATGGCACAGGTATTTTTTCTCCAGTCAACTGTTTTCTTTTACTCAGTTCTTTAAAACTTTATTAAGTCAATGTATTATTATTGTACTCCATCTCTCTTCATGATTATTTGGCTAATCCTTAGAGACCAAGTCTACGTGTAAGCAGATTTGAGGTATTGTGATCAGTGCTCCGTTTATAGCTCTGTTGGTATTAGGTGAAGTCCTAGCGATGCCATTGCTAGAAGAAACATTCCAAGATCCAGCTATGACTTCAAGGGCCAAAGGGAAGAATCTGTTTTATTTCTCTGCTGCTGAAACTTTTGCTCTTGTGTGTGGGTTTTATATCCATAGCAGAATTATCAGCAGGATGTATTATGTGGCTTTGGGACTAGAGAGCATACTATCTTGAAGAGATGCTTTCATTCCCCTTCCCGTACTCTGCAAACTATAGGTTGGCTCTACTTAACAGGAGCGTACATCTACTCTATTTGAAAGTGAGGAATGTCAACCAGAGATGAGCATTTCACTCCTGCCCTCTTTCTTAGACCCTCAGAATTGGATTTAGAATTTAGGCAATTTTCCCTACTTTATTGAGAAATAATTGGTATATAAAAAACTGCTCATGCTTAATTTCTGCAATTTGATGAGTTTGGGCCTATGCATACACCCATGATACTATCACCACAATCAAAGTGATAAAAAAATCCATCACCTTCAAAGGTTTCCTTGTGTCCATTTATCTTGTTTAGTTTTATGGTAAGAACATATAACATGAGATCTATCCTCATCAAATTTTGAAATATGCGATGCTCTATTGTTAGCTATAAGCATTCAGCCAATTTTTGCATCTACTCTTCTTTTTTTAGTCATGACATTAGGGGCTGGGATGTAGAGGCCATTCTCAATGTTATATTTCCTATACTGCATGCAGTAGGTGGATCCTACTGAGCCAAATGCAGTGAATCCAAGCTATAGCCACAGTATTTGCAGTTCTTTCCTCCCTGGTTTGCTACGCTGACTTCTGGCAGCATACCTCTCCAGAAGAGCTGCCTAGGAATCTGACAGAGAAAACCCCATTCATGGGTCCTAACCAATGAGGTGAGAGCACATCTTATAAAGCTTGGGAATTTGATTTTTTTTCCTCTCACTCTTGTAAGCAATAGTTGAGAATTATTTTTCTTTATTTAATAATTTAATGGCTATTTTAGGGAGAACTAAGGGAGATATTTATATCTTCTAAGACTCTTGTATGTATTCATAAAAATCTATTTATTTCTTAATGCACCTTTACATAAGAATGCAGAATATCTAGCAATACAACATGACTTTTCATATCCCCACCCTAGCTTGGTAAAGAGATCCCTTTCTAGTCAGTCATAACCAGAAAATGACCTTGCCCTGCACGAAACAGTCTGCTGCTGTGAGAAGCCTCCAGGAACAGTCGAGTTTCATAAAGTCAAGGCAGCTTTTTCTGTGGTAAAATTTACCTCTTTTTTCACGGCACCTATCAGAATTATCAACAAAGACTTAATTGGAACTAGTGCCTAGAATACAATTCTGAATATCATCCTTACTTTGTGTAAAACGTAGTTCTCTTATTTCTTATCTAGTTAAAATGGGGATTTTCATTTTTTTTTTAAAAAAGGAAAGAAATATCCAACTAATAAACTGACCAAAAGGTCACCTTCAAAATAGGATTATTTAATAGTAGGGGTAGGATTTTACAACTTAATTATATAAGTAGATGTGCTCTTTTTTTTATTCCCTCCCACCTTTTCCTTCCTTCCTTAATTTCTTCCTTCTTTCTAATCTTTCTTCCTTTCTTTTTGTAAGAAAGAAGTTTCTCTACATTTTGTGTTCATTCCTCACTTAGGGGGAAATGGATTAGAATAAAAAATGTGTGAAAACTATTCAGAGTTGCTCTGTATAATTAATGAGTCATCATCTCCTTTAAGCAGAGAATCAGGATGTTAAACTTTGCTGACTGATTATTAGTCTGAAAAACTCTACATTCAGACTCACTATTTTCTCATCCTTAATATCTTGATCTTTACCAGTGTTCATATCACAGATGTTGAATCCAAAGAATTTGACCTTAACCTAACTTCAACACCAGTTTCTTCCAGACCTGTGGGCCTCTGCAGAGAAATAAGAATATTCTTTTTCAATTGCTCTTTTCAACTGTTAGTCCTGAGGTTACAATTTCTCCAGGGTTCCTCTATGGATGCACACTTGGCCCTAATGTCTTACATAAAAATTTCCTCTGCTTCTCCAACAATCTGATTTTAATAGCCTACTCTTATTCAGAAATTCTTCAAAATTTCTGGTCCACTCTTTGTTTTCTAACAATGTTACTTATTTTGTATTTATTTATTTAGTTTTTAGTTTTTCAGCCATTTAACTAGATTCATAGGAGGAAAAGGAGTAGCAAGATCTGACATTCTTCCAGCTTGAACTTGAAGTCATGTTCTTTCTCATTTTTAAAAACTTCAATATAGCCCTAGCTGGTTTGGCTCAGTGGATAGAGTGTCAACCTGTGGACTGAAGCATCCCAGGTTCAATTCCAGTCAAGGGCACATGCCCGGGTTTCGGGCTTGATCCCCAGTAGGGGGCGTGCAGGAGGCAGCCAATCAATGATTCTTTCTGATAGATGACTGTCTATGTTTCTATCTCTCTCTTCCTCTCCCTTCCTCTCTGAAATCAATAAAAAATATATTAAAAAATAATAATAAAAACTTCAATGTATTTAAACTTAAAAAAAAAAAAAACAGTTCACCCCCTCTCCCCACTCCTTCCTCCTACCTCTGGCAACCATATATAAGCTTGGGGTTTATTTATTTACTAGAGTCCCGATAAATGAAATTTGTGCAAGAGTAGGCCTTCCTTCCTCTGGCTGCCAGCACTGGCTTCCCTCTGGCACCCGGGAACCAGGCTTCCATCACAGCCCCAGCTTCGTCCGGAAGGTTGTCTGGAAGGACGTCCAGTCTAATTAGCATATTATGCTTTTATTGTTATAGATTCATTTTTATAGATTCCACATATAAGAGAAATTATATGATATTAGTCTTTGTCTGACTTGTCTCACTTAGCATAATGACCTCAAAATACACCCATGTTGTCACAAATGGCAAGATTTTCTTATTTTTTATAGCTGAATGATATTTCATTATATACCACAATTTCTTTAGTCATTCATCCATGGAAGGATACTTAGGTTGCTACCGTATCTTGGCTATTATAAATAATACTGCAATGAACATGAGAGTGCATATAACTCTTCAAGTTCATGTTTTCATTTTCTTTGGGTAAATACCCAGAAGTGGAATTGCTGGATCCTGTGGTAGTCATATTTTTATTTTTGAATAATCTTCATACTGTTTTCCATAGTGGTTGCACCAATTTACATTCCCACCAATAGTGCACAAGGATTTCCTTTCTCTATAGCCTTGCCAACACTTTGTTATATCTTGTCTTTTTTATAATAGCCATTCTAACAGATATGAAATAATATCTCATTGTAGTTTTGATTTGCATTTCTCTGATGATCAATGATATAGATAGAGCATGGTGACCACCTCTATGTTTCTTTGCAAAAATATTTATTTAGATTTTTCTGCTAATTTTGTAATTAAATTTTTTGTATATATATTAAGTTGTATGAGCTCTTTATTTATTTTGGGTATTAACCTCTGGTCAGATTTATGATTTGCAAATATTTTCTCTGACTGAGTAAATTACCTATTTATTTTGTTGATGGTTTCCTTTGCTGTGTAGAAATATTTTAGTTTGATGTAGTCTTGCTTGTTTATTTTTGTTGTTATTGCTTTTAATCTGAGTTTCAAATTATTCAAGACTTATGTCAAGAAGCTGACTATGTTTTCTCCTAGAAGTTTTATGGTTTCAGATTTTATGTTCAAATCTATAATCCATTTTGTGTTAATTTTTGTATATGGTACAAGATAATAGTCTAGTTTCACCCTTTTGCAGATGTCTATCCAATTTTCCAACACCATTTGTTGAAAAGACTGTCCTTTTTACATTGTATATATTAGCTTCTTTGTTGTAAATTACTTGACCATATATATGAACCACTTTTTATACTCTTTAGATACAAAAATATTTCTCATCAAGATAAAAGACATAGACCATTTATAATGATATGTAAAATTTGCAAGGTATTTTGATCAGATAGATCAGTAATAAAAATAATAATTACTTTCAGAAAATTTTAATCTTAAGTAATTTAAATTATCATCACCATTTTGCCCTCCACCATTCAGAATTTTAGTCTACAAAGCTAAAGTTTCATGAATTAAACATCTAACCAAATCTATAATTGCTTCTTATAATAAATGGTGATGGAATAAAAGTTAATCATGGTGAGAAGGATAATAGAATAAGGTGGTTTCTGATACGTACAGATCTCTGTGGAGGGCAAGATAACCACTGATAAGTTCTGGACCAAGAGGATATAATCTGGAAGAGAGTAGAAAAGACAGAGTAGATAGAGATGAAAATATGAACATCAGGGAAATAAAAGGGTACTGAAGATAATTTTAAAAAAGGAAACAGAAAGAAGTAGAGAGCAAATTGAACTAAGGATCATTCCAAAGGAATCACTGTCTTGAGCGATCAGTTTAAAGTAACAGCAGTAGAATTTTATTTAACCTTTACTTAAGAGTAGAATTTCCTACCACAGAACCATTTGTGCTGGTCCCATGGGCTATCTCTCAGACAGATTTAAAGGAATTTCTGTATGAAATGTATGTACACCCTGAAGACTAATTTCTAAGGCTATATTTCAGTAAGAATTAAATATATGGTGTCCATCAATACTATTTGTAGCCATTTTGAGAGGAAAGACTCCATATGTTTTATTATTTTTGTTCCTCCTTTCTAGCCTCATGGATCCCTTAAAATAACCAAGTTCCTAGGGGGATTTTATGATGGTTTTCAAATCCTCACTAAGTCATTTATCAATAATCTTCTAGTTGTTAGGAGAATTCAAAAAGGCATAGAATTTAGTTAATCCCATCATTATAAATTCAATTGACTTTAAGATAATGTGGTAATTGAAAATTATACTGTGATAAAAAGAACAAGATTGGCTGAGGATTGGCATAATAAATAAGATTTGTTTAAATATTGAAAATGGCCTAAATATCATCCATAACATTTTAGCAACAAAATGGTATATTCACTACTTGTCAGATTGACTGATTTCTATATAATTGATTATTGATATTTTATGAATAACTAATTAAATTCCTTAAGATAATATCTGTCTGAATTGGAAAATAGAATCTTTTATTAAGACAATTTTGTTTTGATATGGTCAGTAATCAAGTTTTACCAATTGAAACTAAAGCGTCTTCTTTAAAAAGAATGAAGAAAATATCTGTAATTTAACAAAAATGTTTTTGAATTCTTAAAGGTTTTTAAAACAGTGTTTAAAGCTGTGTTTCCTACAATTATCTAATTAATGATTTATTCAAACTACTTTTCCAAAAAAAATTAAAGGTAAAATTAATCTTCTAGTTTAAAATAATCTATTAAACTAAAACCTGTCTATATTTTCTTTCAAAGAGCCTTGCATAAATAAAAAATAAGTTAAAACTAATGACACCATAACACTTTGGAAAACAAGAAAAGTATATTAGTGAATTAAATTTTTATAAAAATTTTCAGAAGATAGTACACAAAAGATTGGTAGGAAAATTAACGATAACATTTAACAAAAATTGCCAGAGATCTCCAAGGTGAATCAACTAATATAGAGGGCAGGGATAGGCTGGGGACAATCCTGGGTCATTATTTAGGAATTTACTTTCCAAACAACTGGGAAAATTTAACTCCTCCCTCTCCCCCCATACAGGTGTAAATAGAACTGTGGTTTGATAGCAAAGGCTCTTGTTCTGTGGCCAAGAGCTGTTCTCAAAATCAAGTGGGTACATGGATGATGTTCCTAAGAAAGTTATCTTGGGAATACACTAGGGTTAAGAGAGAAGTCACACAGACCTCAGGATAACTCTAGTCTGCCACACAGACGTAAAATATATATATTTAGGTTTAAGATGACAGGCAGAAAAGCATTTTCTTTTAGTAATAAATATAGTAGGCCTGTAGGAGGTTCCTGTTCTGTAACCTGTTTTTTTCTCATGGGTACTTGAAAGAAAATAGCTGTCAAAACATTCCCCTGACTTCCCCTACCTACAGGGAACCTTCAGTCCGCCTTCTCACTCACATGAGAGGCTTTTGGGGAAACAGTCATAAACGAGAGCAAACAGAATATGTGCCAGCTACCTTTACTATTCAATACAGTCCATCACGTAGAAGTATGACTACCTCCAAGAATCTTGAGAAAGTTGAGGAAAGCCAACCATCTGAAAGACAAGGTCAAATATGAACAAACAAAATGAACCAATTCATTTGTCCTTAGGACTAAGGAAAATGGTATAGTAGACTTTTCACTAGGAGAAAGATTTGATATTATTTGAATTTCTGGAAGATTATATTTACTGCAATATGAAAAATTAATTTTAGGGGCCCTAGATTATAAGAAACTATATTTAGAAAACTGTTTTAGTGATTCAGGGGAGAAATAATGGTGACTGGAGAGATTGAGCTAAAGGAAACTCATGAAAATAAGATGTTTAAGAGATAGACTTTTACATTGATTGGAAGTGGGGTGAGGGAGAATCAGGAGTGAAGGTGACACCCAGATTTCTGAATAACCCTTTCGCCATAATTATTTTCATTGTGGAGGTCAGTGGATTTTTCTCTGACTCCCTGGGCAGTTATTTAGCAAGGGACATGATGGCCCCTTGTCCAATCTGCTTTCTGCTTAAGTGAACAATGCACTGATTCAAAGGTGGCTTTTGGTCTGTTAAATTTCTGAGTATTTGGCTTTGGTACCCAAGTTAACTTAATGTCTAATAATGTCTAATAATCAGGGTGTATTAAGTGTTTGGATATTTTATAGATTTTCACTAAGCCCTTCATAGATAAAGAGAATAAAAATAATTTTAAAGCACAATATTAATATAAATTCTGGGAAAAAATTGACTGTGAAAGAACAATATTGAAAATGTTTAAGATTATTAATTATACATGCATATGCTTCATAGAATTATATATGTATACACCAATATATATAGCATAATAAATATTCATTATTGAAATATATTTAAAATCTGTTCCTAATTGGTAAAATAATATAATGTTTTACATTTTTAGAGTGAATAAGATCCATTGTGAAATATTTTGGAATACTAGTATTAAAATTGTAATAATTTAGACTTTTATCAAATAAAGCTATCAATTATGCATATGACACGTTATAAACCCAAGCCTGTGCATTTGCCATCTATGAAAACATACAGGGTTTGGTTTTGCACTACACCATATTTTGGGATGAAGTAGAAGGGACTGCATTATGGCTTGTATTTCCTAATGCTTCATGGACTGTGAATAAACATGAACCTCAATGACAAGAAGATAGAATATTGTCTTCATTTCACTCTTATACAGGATCCAATCCTCTGTAATACTGCTCAATTTCATCTTGAAATTACCAAAGCTGTTTTTTTGGTTTCCAAAATAAAATTGTAAACTCTAATAAATGATTTCTATAATATAAAATTAAAACTATTTTTAATTTATTTTTATTTTAGTTTATTACATATGTTCAAATATCTTTAAACCCTTACCTAGAATAAGACTTGCACCTTAAATATAAAAGAAAAAAAATATCTAAAAGGGAGAAAACAACTACTTTGTCTCAGTTATTGAATAATCCTGAGAAGTATATTGAGTTTCCTCGAATTCTGAAAGGCAAAGAACAAGCAATTGTATAAATGTATCCCAACAATTACTTTATAAAATCAAAGCTGTATATTAATATCAGTTTTAAAAAAGTAGTGACATTTGACTTCCCTAAATCTTGATCTTGATTCCTATAAGAAATTAGTGCTAATATAGAGCTAGAGAAAATATTTTAAGGCTGCAATTTATTTCATCTTATAGTATTTGATAATTAAAATAGTTTAAATGGGCATAATGCTCCTAGCTTTGTCTAAGCATGTTAGCATCTAATAGTCCAGTCCATGTATCTTCACCAGCACCCTTTTAAGTCGTAGCTAAAATCATAATCCTATTAGATTCACGACAGAACTAAGACCCACAGAGATGAAGTGTTCCCCCAAGAACACAGGATTAGTGAGCAATAGGACCATGGCTAGAAAATTAGGATTCTGATTTTTAAACTTCACCTATTTCACTTAAAAATTAGCAAAATGATTATTTGAATTACCAAAAGAAAAAAAAAGTGGTATGGGTGAGGTTCAGCATGATTTGAGGGACTTCAATATTTTCTCAACAGCCTTCCACAGAGCTTGAATGGCTCACTCGCAGTTCCAGTTAAGGCACTATCCCCAGAAAGTCCCCAGTTGAATGCAAATACCCAGGGTTTCTGATTTACACTAAATTGATGTACGCAATACCTTCTTTCCTGCCACACTTTCCCACACACCAAAGCTTTACAGGTTCTGTAATGGGAACTACAGTGAAGATGAACAGGACTTTTTAGATATTCTATGGTGCAAAAAGGTAAAAATGAAAAAGGTGCCCAAATCATGAGCATTACAGATAAAGAGACCCCAAAACAAAAATTTAGACTGGTATGATGTGCTCATGTGTAGGCTGGAAAATAAATTCTTACATACTATCTGAACATTTTTTACTTTGGCTTACTTTGTTGTGTTAAGATTCTGCGATTTCGTGATTTATTTGGGTAGCAACTATGCTAACCACTCTCAACCTTTGGGAGTTTAGGGGATTAACAGTCACTCTCACTTTCAGAAATTAGTGGAAATTAGTACTCTGTTTCCTGTTAACAAAGCTGAGATCAGCTGTTCTAGGAGACTGACATTTCTGACCAGGAAAAGGGACAGCCAGGAGAGGACCAGGGGTATTAAATGTAAAATACAATATATAAAAACAGTTATAACATTATTTCTACAGAAAATTCTCTGAACAAATCCCTTAATAGGATTATGCAGGAGCTGCCCCCTGGTGGTCAGTGCACTCCCACAGCAGGAGTGCCACTCAGCTGACCAACAGGTGCCAGAAACAGGGCTCATGGCTGGCGACTGACTGGGCACGAGCCTGCTGCAGGCATAGCAGGGCCAGGATGAGCAGGAGTAGCAGGCAGGAGTGGCAGTCCAACATCCCCCAAGTGGTCCCGGATTGTGAGAGGGCACAGGCCAAGCTGAGGGACCCCACCAGTGCATGAATCCGTGCACCAGGCCTCTAGTGTTATATAAGATGTGGGTATTTGCTTACATCTATATATATATAAAAGCCCAAGTGACCGAATGACCGAACAACCGAATGACTGGTCAACCGGTCGCTATGACGTGCACTGACAACCAGGGGGCAGATGCTCAATGCAGGAGCTGCCCCCTGGTGGTCAGTGCACTCCCACAGCAGGAGTGCCACTCAGCTGACCAACAGGTGCCAGAAACAGGGCTCATGGCTGGCGACTGACTGGGCACGAGCCTGCTGCAGGCATAGCAGGGCCAGGATGAGCAGGAGTAGCAGGCAGGAGTGGCAGTCCAACATCCCCCAAGTGGTCCCGGATTGTGAGAGGGCACAGGCCAGGCTGAGGGACCCCACCAGTGCATGAATCCGTGCACCAGGCCTCTAGTGTTATATAAGATGTTTACCATAATGATATCCTTAACACATTATAGTTCACAGCACTAAGACATTAGTCTAGAAAATTTGTAATAATAAATGAGAGTAAATAAAACATATATATTGACTACTTCGTAAAAATCCTACATTCCCATGCGCACAAAATTGTGGGCTCCTGGAGGCTTTGGAATGGGATTAAAATCTTAAAATATACTAGATATATATGCTAGCATAATACAAAGAAATGCAGAAGATAATAGAGCAAAAATGTACTTTTCCCATTTATTAAGGACCAGCCTTGACAAAGAATAATTTTCCTGACAGAAGAGACATAAGAGATCTTAAGCACTATTTCTTGCCTCCATTTCCCATTTTTATTTCATAGAGAAATTCAGGATGCAGGCCCACTGAAGGTATACACCAATATGTATAATTCATCTTTATTTCAAGGCAAAATGTGAAGCAAAAAAAAGAAGAGAAACCTCACAAGCATCATCACACTATAAAAGGGTGGAACACAACTTTGCCTGTTTCATTTTGAGCTTCTCCTTGTGTGTGCCTGTGAAGACTAGAACATACCTCAATTTTCCAAACACCACATGAAAAGAACATATTAAAAGGATTTTCCTGCACCTTTAAAATGAAACCTTATTTCCCAGATTCACTTAATTCTTATATATCCACAGCAAACTTAAATCTCAATCTTATTTTGTCCTATTACCCAGCATGCACCTAAGTTACCTTACGTTGGTAGTTATGCATTGAATCCTAACTTACGACCCAAATATATATATATAGCATTTTTTATTGATTTTAGAGAGAGATAGAGAAACATTTATGTGAGAGAGAAACATCAATCACTTGTCTTCTACAAGCACCCTGACAGGGGATCTAACCCACAACCTGGGTATGTGCCCTGACTGGGAATCAAACCTGCCATCTGTTGGTGTAAGAGACAATGCTCCAACCAACTGGGCCACTGGCCAGGGCCCAAATATATTTTTAATATGAAGGTTCATTTTCCTTAAGAAAGTCCTTATTTTAGAAACAAGTCTTTCTATATTTACTGTTATAACCCTTTAGATAGATGATAGATAGTAGAGAGTTTTCTGTTTTTAAGCAAACATGATGGAAAACTTCAGCTTTTGGGGATCATGGTTAAATCTATATCTAATTATTCTGTGAAGCATACACTAAAGAATATGATGATGATTGTGAGAATCTTATTTTTAATCCTATGTAAAATTTCAACTGGTTATATATCATTTGGGTACTTGCAAAGGTGACTGTCTAATACAATTTATTGGCAGATATGTGGTGTTTACAAAATCTAGAAATCCCTAGGACAAGATTTCTCATAATAGTCGATGTTCTGTAAGTGCATTTTCACATGAGAATTGTTCTTAGTTCTCAAGTGCTTGGGTTGAGATCCTAGGTGTCCAAAATTACCAATGATACCAGAAACACAATGTCAGAGATTCTACACTCCACCTTACTGTTCCATTTTAAAATTGCATTACATTTCTGCTAATAAAAGCCTTTCTGAGGATTCTGTATCACTCTTTTGCACAGCACATTCACATCCTTCAATGAAAGTCGCTATTATCAGAGCAATGTGCTTTTACTATTTATTTATTACAACAGCCCTCATGCCTGCTTACCCAGGCAAGCACTAGAAATATCTAACTCATTACCACTACAAAAAATAGCATGGGGGTATTTTCAGAATGAAAGAGATCAGAGCATGAAATTCTGAAGCTTCTCATGTCCCTGTGCTTAAAAAAAAAAAAAAGGATTGCTATTCAACAAGCAATAGTAACTTTAAAGAGGATACACTAGGCTCTTAGTTAAAATACTGTTCAGACACAATCTTGCTGGAAATATCTATTTGCTACCCTTTTTTTTGTTTACGGTTTGAACACCCTTGGACGTCCTCAGGCCAGCTGATGAAAGGAAACTGACCCAGATGGAGTCAGAAACTGAAAATTCCTATTGACTTATTCAACTGGAAGTTGATCCTGGTTGCTATTTAAATCTATTGCTTTAAGTGTCAGCAGACATGCTGCATTCCTTCTGATGGTTCAGAGGGCAGACATTTGGGTCAAAATATTTCTACCCATTCTGTACCTAATGTGGACTTTACAATGTTGACAAACAGCTGTTACAATAACCTAAAGATCCAAAGAAAAATGTGACACGTTCAAGAATCTGACAGTTAAAACCGAGCATTTGTTCAGCTAGCACCTTGTGGTTTGAGGTAATAAGACCCATGATGATAATGGTATTTGTCACATTCAGAGCAGCTGTATTCATGAGAGTGGAAGTGACTACCCTCTTACCCACCCAGTTACTACTTGGAATCCAGGTCTATATTTTGGCTGCCTTGGCAACAGCACAGCAATAACAACTGGAGCCATAATGGCAATGTCAATCCAAGGACATCTTTGGATGAAGCAGGAGCCTTGACATTCACGATAGACAGAAAGAGAGCATATAAAATGAACTGAGAAGATGGTGCGCACAGCACTGCTATACGAGCATATTGCAACTCATATACTGAGTCGCTAGGATATTTATTAAAATAGTTGTGTTTTTACAAATCCAACAATTTTCTAGTGGCTGATGTTTTGTGGGAAAGAAAAACTTTTCAGGGAAATGAATCTGTGCGAAAAATATAGGGAACTATATTTTTGTTTGAAATGAAACAATGAAGGAAAATTGTTCACTAATTTTGACCACACTAATCAATGTGGGTTTCTCCATAACCATTAGAATGACAAGGATTATAAACAAAGTGAAAATAGACAAAACGAATCACTCAGCCTTCCCACTGGTTGTGTTCTCTTGTGATTGGCCACTAGTATCTTTTCTTTTGGTTACATGGTCAAATTGAATTTCCTTGTCCTCACAACATGAAGCCTATTTTATTTCCTTATGATTTGCCTTGGTTACTAAAATGTGAGAAGTGACATATGTCATTTCAAGATGAAGCTTCTTAAAGAAAACTTTAATTTGCTGTTGTTCCTTCCTACCACCAGCCCTTTCCAGGTGACAGAAGCTTCAGCAGCCTGGAGTGAGATGGTGTGGAACAGAGTTCCCGGTTATCTACACTAATAAAATAGAAAGATGCAAATTGACCATACCTTCGCTACACCCACCAGCCAATCAGGAGTATGCAAATTAACCCAACAAAGATGGTGGGTTAATTTGCATACATAGGCACCGAGTGGCCGGGGGCGGGATGCTTGCGACGACGCAGGCTTCCACACCGCCCCAGCCACTCTGGGCCTCTGGGAGGCATGGGAAGGCAGAAAGGCGGCTCTGGGCCGGAGCGAAGGTGGCGCCGGTAGCCAGGGGAAGGAAGGCCCATTCTTGCACGAATCTTCATGCATCGGGCCTCTAGTCTTGTTATGAACATGTAAGATGAGCAAGAAATACCCTTTTATGTGCCAGTCTACTGCAATGCTGGAGCTGTCTTTCAGTATAACCTAGCCTACCCTGATTACACTCACAGTGTGATTTGTAGACATTTAAAGAATATCATTCATTATTAAAATATATTTGGTATGTAACTTTGTGTAAATTTAAGGTTCAATCAAAAACACACACACACACACAAACACACACACACACACATAGGAGGGGGGATGGGAGAACACCAGTCTTTATCTTTTTGCAGAATCAGAGGCTAAAATGAAGGTAGTGCTTAACTCTCTTCACCAAAATAAGATCAACTGTTTCTGTCTTGTCTAGAGTGCAGGATTATGAATTTATGGTCAAACTATGTTCTTCAGACAGAAACTTAAATATACACTTAGATCAATCCAGATTGACTGTTTTACTGTCTGAACTAACCAGAAATAATTTCTTTAACTTATTGTCTTGTACATCCAACCACAGTTTTATGAAATAATTTTCATTGTCAACCAGACCCTTTCATTTTCCTTTTTATTGCCTTTTCCTTTCATACCCTTACAGCTTATCTTTTCCCTACAAACACTTTCCCTCTCCTTTACTTAGGCAGTGTTCATTCTCCTATCTGGCAACAAAAGAAAGTGAGCATTATTATTTTACATAACAGATTCTGTTTCCACAGCGATTTTAACTATTTCTGCTGTAAGTGGAAAGCAAAGTTTGATCTTAGCCTTATGGAATCTTTGTTAAGTGATATCAGTTCCATTAGACATTTCTAGGCTCCAAAAATGTTTGGACCCTTTGTAATACAGGTAAAATGGAACACACTTAACTTTAAAGCAGCCCTACTATGTTTCTCTGCTCATTTCTAAGATCAGCAATGAATATATATATCTATATCTATCTATATAGATCAGCCTAGAACAACAGCTTGACTGGTGTTTTTGTGAGCATAGTTAAATAGTAAATAATGAGGAGTGTGTGTGTGTGTGCGCACATACATGTTCATGTGTTTAAAGTTAAAAAAAATACAGTGTAAGTTTAAAATGGACCTTTACTAATTTTAATTATAATAAATATAACTATTATATTTATTCATACTTTCTACAAAATTATTAAAGTAAAACTCCACACTTATAGACTTACTTGGAAGAAGGCCATGATGACTTTCAGAAAAATCTAAATAGAGACAAAGTATACTCCATATATCATTGACCAGAAGTAAATTCTTTTTCTCAAGCCACAGAAAGGAAATTTTAAAATTTTATGAAGCATTATGGTATGGTGTAATTTATTTGAAAAGTTTATTTTTCTCATTTGCAAAGTGTTATTTTTTTCTGTAAAGTAATGGTTTTGCTCAAGATTTACTAGTTGTCAGTTCTATCTGCATTGTATTTATCCATTAGAAACATAACATGCATTATTCCATAGGTTAAAAATAATTATCTAGAAATTAGCTAATATCTCCCCCAATTAAATAGATGTATTAATTTCAAAACGGTTTTATTTAGATGATTTATTATTTATTTATCTATTAAAATTGGTACTACAAATATCTCAATTTAAAATCATTTAAATTTATTTCTATTATCAAATGTTGAAAGAGAATTCCAGCAATCATTTTGTAAAAAAATAAAACTCCCTCCTTTACCTAAATTGTTATATTTATAAAATGTATTTGTGACAATATTATAACTCTAAGTATTATTTGTATGGATCATATTCCATACTCATATTTTCCTCTTTATGAATCCATGGATTGGGATTGTATATACATGAATTGGGGGAATTTATTAATAAAAGAATAATATTAATACCTTCTTTAGTAGAACTCATGGTAGTTACAGCTCTCAATAGGGGATTTTTAAAAAAAAACTCCCTGCCAGAGTTACCCACATATAACTTTTAAATATGAAAATCCACTTTGCATTGATCACAGGCTTTATTAAGAAGGCTGCTTATGTCAATACTAAAAATATCCCAAAGAATTTCTGATTATTGCAGAAAATTCCTGAACAATTATTTTTCTGGTGACTACTGGTAAACTGATCATATGCCATTAGAATGATCCAGGTCCCGGTGGGCAGAGGAGAGGGACTTTACTTTTTATGAGCACCCGGTATGAGCCCAAACTTCTTTTGGATGCTCTACATGTATTATTATATTTTAGTATTCAAAATTAGTCCATGATGAAGCAATTATTGTCTCCTGATTATAGAGGAGGAAGCCAAGGATCAGGGAGGTAAGCAATTTGATAAGGGCCATATACCTGGTAAGAAATGGAGTAAAATATATAATTTAGGTTTTTATTTGAATGTCTGTATTATTCCATTATGCTGTATTCTTCCCAGAGAGTGAAACTGCTGCTTCACTACATTAGGGATTATTTTCAAATGGATTATCTACAAGTACTTGGCCAATTATTCTCCTCCTATGAAATTAACTTACAATTTACAGAGATGTATGGTTCAAATTCTTCATCTATTGATATTCATCAAGAATTTGACAAAGTAAATTGAAAAAAAAATTACTGAAGAAAACTTCACTAATAAGACCCCAAAACATACAAGAAATGCTTTATACTGGTAACTGTAGGTTAAGACAGACTTAAGGAGGTTTGGACTGACTTTCAGCTCCGCTTCAGAGCTAGATGTTTCTACTCCCTGGTCTCTCTTCCCAACCTCTTTTCTTCCTTTTTTTTTTCCAACCCCCAAATGATTTGGTATATTAGAGATGAAGCAGTTCCTTGATCTCTACCCACTTATCCAGGATTTGGAAAACTCTGAGTTAGAAATATCATTTGCTTTCTCCCCATCAGTGAAAATGAAACCATAAATATGTGGGCATTTATCTACTATCTATCTATATAAAAAGCTAATATGCAAAGTGTCCCTTCGGGAGTTTGACCAGGAGACCAGGAGTTTGATCAGTTGCTATGATGTGTGCTGACCACCATGGGGCAATGCAGAACAAAGGAAGGCCCCAACCGGCAGCTGGCAGCTGGCAGCTGGGGAAGGAAGGCCCCGGCCGGCAACCAGAAGGCCCCGATCAGCCCTGATCACCAGCCAGGCCTAGGGACCCTACCTAGATTTTGTGCACTGGGCCTCTAGTCTTATATAGATTTCTACTGCTTTGATTCTGCTTCCTTCCCAAATCAGATTCCAGACATGTCTCTAATCCTAGCTTTATGTTTCTCAGAGGGTGCAGTGTTATTCTTTTCAAATATAAAATCTTTTGGTATTTTTCCACCCATTTTTATAATTTTGACTTTGACTTGGCATTCACATTTTTTAAATTTTAAAGTAGACCTTTGTACCATACTTTGTTCCTCATTTAAGATTTGTTGCAAAATTCTAATTAACAGATTGAACAACAAAAGAGCCCACTGAACACCCACTAATTTTTTGTGTGTTTTTTTGAAGGGGGAAAACATTCTATAAAAAAACACTGAGCACTCTAAGACACACACTGATGAACACCGACTGCTTAATGAAATTCATCACCACCTAAATTCAGTTCCTTCTTCCCCACCTCATCGCCTCTTCCCCCTAGACACACACACACACACACACACATACACACACGCCCTCAAAAGACCAGTTTTAATAGCATATACACTATACTATACATTTCTAAAAGAGGGTTTGTAAAACTGGAAATCTTTGTGTGTCAAACAGATGAGATGATAATTTCTCGGGTGTCTGACTTCCATTTTGTTGTACCAACCAGACGGCTGCTCTGTTTGCGCCATCATAATTTAAGGACCACTTAAAATGTTATTCATTTATTTCTAGAAATATGCTAAAAACTTTTATTGTAGGCTATTTAAAGAAACATATTTTTTCAGCAAATTAAGTAGTAATAACTGGAGTTAAGCCAAAAGCATGCTGAGGAAAGATTTATAATAGCCCACAGATAGCAGCAAGGTTGAGCAAAGTTTTTCTTTTAACATAAAGTATATGACAGGTAGTGTTCAGTTATTTTGTAACCTAAGTTCTAGAAGACATCACTTTGGGCTATACTTAGTATAGATGTAAGCATATATAGCATAGATGTAAGAATAAAGAAACACTTGTTTATACATAGTTACTTAAGTTTCAGGGGGGGAAATGCCCAATGATTTTTACATAAGCAAGTAGTTTAGCCTATAAAGAGGATAGAAATATCTCCTATTCAGTTAACAGGTTTTAACAGTTTTCTGAATACTTATGAGTAGTTCAGAAATTCATATAAGTTCATGTAATTCACACAGCATCTGTTGTGAAAAAATAAAGTGATAATTTACATCCAATTAAAATATTTTTCATTAGATAAAATGCTTTAATAGACTAACAAACTTATTTAAGAAAATAGTATTCATTGGGAATTAAACAAGTCAATTTTCTATATGCAAAAAAATCAAACATTGGTCAACTGGAAAGGAATAAGAGTCAGTCTTTTGTATAACATGTTAATACTTCTTTTAAAATTATGTGTCCTTAGTGCCTTATAATTTATGTAAGTTATTTGAAACCATATCTGCTCATTGGGTGCAACCTTATTAAACTGCTAAAAATATATATCTACCAACCCTCTTATAGTTACTACAGAAGTGGGAATTTCAAATGCTTCTTATACATAATCGCCTTTCTAGCTTTTAAATATTTTCCAATTATACACAGGAATATATGCCACCCTGGCTTAAAAGGAAGTTAAAGGTTGTTTTTTAATTAATTTCTTTCTTCTGGTATAAGGATTCTTTACCTTTAAAATTAAGCTTATATCTAATTTGGCAGGCAATTATGCAAATGCATTCTGTTAGGGCAGATTCCAATGGAAAAACATAAAATAAACTTAAGAGAAAAGGGGGAGTCAAGTAAAGAGAAAGTTGGTGAGTCTTAATTTTTTTCACTTTAAATATTTTTAGGCATCTTTACCAGTGATGGGTCATTTTCTCTTAGCTGTACTAAAGAGCTTTTGTCAGTCTGGAGGAGGGAGCCATGTGTCCATGAATGCTTATTTAGTACGGTGAGGACAGATGGCCTGGAATTGCTGAAGAAGACCTTAAGATATATTTTTTAAGGAAAGGGAAAGAAACAATAAGAGAGGAAATAAATTAGAGAAGAAGCAAATGTGTGGCCAGGAAAAGTATGCACATGAACACACACACACACACACACATGCAAGCACACACACATGCCTACAAATGAAGACAAACTATAACATGGTAAGTAGACTTGATATTTTTAAAGATTTTCTTTCTCTGTAGAAACTTTAATTTTACTTTTTTTGATCTGTTGCCTTTTTAGTAGAAACCTGACAATCACTTCTGATCTGAGCTTAGTCTGTCCTTTTGCTATATAACACATATTTTGCTTCTTAAGCATCCAAACTTGAAATATAAATTTTGATTCACACAAGCTTTGGGATCTCCTTAAATCATGCTGAACTAAATTGAAGCCCCTGACAATAATGCTTCAACACTATTTGTTTTAGTCTATCATAATTAATTTATCTTGCTTAGCATTTTATTTCATTTTTTCCCTTTTATTGTAAGTAAACATACACACTACTGCCCAATCAAAACCTCACCAAGGAGTGTTTCCTGTGTATTGGAAATGGGAGAGGAAGTGAGGGCATCAGTGGATATAATTGTATTTTCATATAGAGGGTGTGTGTATTGGAAATGGGAGAGGAAGTGAGGGCGAAGAATAAATTAGCGGGGGCATCAGTGGATATAATTGTATTTTCATATAGAGGGACTTTGTGAGATGTGTGAGATGATAAAAGGTGACATTAGTGAATTGTTTATGTATTTTTTCCTTTCTAAGTTATAAAATTAACATTTTTCCATTTTCTTCAGATTTATTCTACTTCAACCATGCTCTGACTATGCCAGGTAACAGAGGACTGTTGCTTCAATTGCCAGGTTTTCTATTTCTCATAAAATAAATATTAGATTCCAAATTTCTTCTTATTGCCTTCTGAGTTGTCATGGTTATCAAGTGACACCTTCTCTAAATTCTCTCTCACTTTAACTCTCTTCCATGCTTTGTATAAATAGGCTGCTTGAAAATCAGGAGAAAAATAAACCATCAAGTTTAGGTGCTATAAGAAGCAAGAAACACAAGAAAGAAATATTTTGTTAACCACAAATTGAAATTGGAAAGATTTTATCCAGACGCATTAACCATCATTAAATATAAGAAGTCTAAAAAAGATCTGCTTTATATAATGGTTTTGTGAACCAGCTCTGGGGAGCTTGCAGCCGGTTCAGCATGTGACTCTTGCATTGTGGTTAGAGCTCTTCTGCAACCTCCTTCACCCCTCCTCCCAACACACACCCACCACCCTCCACCACCAGTGGAACAGGCAGCAAGGATGCTGGATCATTCTAAAGTAAATATAAGAGATATTTTTTTGGATCCAAGCACCTTTAAAAATAGAAAAGGCAAGAAGATTCACAAACAGAGCCTTTGAACATGTACAATCCTTTTGTCTTACAAAAACATCTGTTGCTCAGATGAGTATTTAGAACACGGAGTGCTTCAGTTTACCCCTTAGAAGGTGTGCTGGGTGGTGGCTCTCTGTGGACTTGGCCCCAGGGGAGGTCAGCCTGACACCCCAGCCTGTTAGCTCAGCAATTTACCAGTGGTCAGCCCGTCTTGCCATAATCATATGCTGTGCCCCAAGCCTGTTTCTTAACTGTACTCTGTACCTTCTAATGAAAGCATCCCAAAATATCCCCAACCGCCCAAATTCTGGGGCAGCTGTGACCTCAGTCTGGACTGCTGAACACACTGCGTTTGCTCAGACAGAATGGCTGATAAAACCTCCCTGCCACGATGACTGAAATGCTCGCTCTCTCTCGGCTAGTTTTTGTTACTTCATAGCTTGTGATTACTCGCATGAGTTCCAGAGTCTTTGACATGCAGCTGATTAGGAAGCTCAAATCCCAACACACAACACCACAATTATATGTGACTTAGAGCCTTCACAATACTGAAAAGAAAAAATAGAAAAAAGTGATTATAAAATAACTTTTTGTGCTTGAATCAATCAATATAACAATAATAACAAAAAGTAATGTATGAAAATCAAAAGAGATAATTCTTTTGAAAGTTATTTAAAAAAATGTAGTTTACTGCCCTGGCCAGTTTTCTCAGTGGTTAGAGCTTTGGCCAGAGGACTAAAGAGTCATAGGTTCAATTCCAGTCAAGGGCACTACCTCACCTCGGTTCCAGGCTCAGTCCCCAGCCCTGGCCCGGGTGTGTGCAGGGGGCAACCAATTGATGTGTCTCTCACATCAATGTTTCTCTCTCTCCATCTCTCCCTCTCTCTTCCACTCATTTTTTTCCTAAAAATCAATGGAAAAAATATCCTCAGGTGAGGATTAACAAAAAATAAATAAATAAAAATATAGTTTACCTCCTATACAAATGGGAAAAGATAGTATTATTTTTCCTAAAGGATCATCCCAATATTAATTAATGAATGGAGGAGCTACACTAAAGTGGCTATGGGTGAACATGTGCTATTGGGGTTTAGTAGAACCTTTTTTTAGTTATACTTTCAGAAGCTTTGAGGATAATAAAACAAAATGGGGGTGTGCACTTTTTAATGAAAAGTTCAAATGTAATAGCAGGCAGACAAAAAGAAGCTGTCTTTAAATTCAATAGGTTTTCCCCTAAACACTTCATCTTGTCAAGCCTTTTTGTGATCAAATAAGGTAACTTGTCCAATGTGGCTTGAACAGAAAAAATATATTTTAACAATCGTCAATTAAATAAATGAAAAATAAAACAGATAAAAACCAGTGTGATCCTTATTGTTACTTTCCATGTTTTATATGCATTTTGAAAGCTTTAAAGGCTCTTCAAAATACAGGGTAGGGCAAAACTAGGTTTATAGTTGTTGCTATGGAAAGGAATACAATGATTAATAGATAATAATACAAGAGTAAACTGTGTTTCGTGTACTCACAATTGTAAAACTACTTTTGCTCCGCCCTGTAATGTTCATAGATACTCTATACAATTCACACAACTTGATTCTTAAAAGTGTCCTTTTGTACTTTGATAATGTCAGCTAGAGCATGTTTGAAACAGCCTCCTAGTATTAAAGCTTTTATTTTCTTCAGGAAAAAAAAATTTTTTACTTGTAAAAAAAAGATAATACAAAATATACTGACATGGTTTTGTTAAAAATACAAAGCATTATCATTTATATCATAGTGACTTTCTCCCTACAAGTATGCTTTGTAAACGTGATTGAATGAAAAGGAAAAAAAAATCTTTTATTATCTCAACCTTGGAAAGCTTTATTGTTTAAGCTACACTTGCTCCTCAGTACAGCAGAATTAGAACACGTCAGGATGCTGCATAGCAAATAACTAACAAGGCACCAGTAGGGATTCTTTGCATGCATGTAAGTACAGGTTGACAAAAATAATTCCTCTATTACTTAGTTAAAAATATAATATTGGAGGCCCACATTCTGATTTAGCATTTCCAGAACTAACCCATTCCTGATAAGATTCACGGATTTAAAATCCACACCTCACTTTGCTAAGAGTCAGTAAGATTACATATA
>NW_005363247.1:2255051-2265474 GCF_000412655.1 Myotis brandtii
AATATACATGTATAATAAGTATAGTCCACTGCCTACAACTAGAAAAGAAAGCACAAATTCACTTTAACCTAAGAACCTCCTGGGGTTTGGGCTGCTGCCTTATTTTTCTTTCTCCCCTGGGGAAGGGAGTGAGGCAAAACTGCTAGTCAGAGACAGTGTTGAAAACAGTGAAAGTCAATTTTACCTTGGTAATTTTTCATTTGCTTCTTTCTTTAACTGCAGAACTCTTTTTTTTCTCTTTTTCTTTTCAGAATCACTTTTTTTTTTCATTTTTGGGCAATCTATTTTTTCCCCCAGAATGTAACCCCTTGTGTCCTACCTTAGGCTCCTCACTGAATGATCTCCTTTTCTTCTAATTATATTTCGTCACCTTGGGAGGGACTCACGGTGCTTCAGGATAAGCAACCCAGAAGAGCCTAAGGTCAGGTGTGCCCTAGAATCTGACTCCAGAAATTACAATCATGGAATAAGAGCAGGAGAGGGAAAGAAAAGGCAGAATGGGGAATTTGTAACAATATTGAGGCTCATTCTGAGGAATAATTAACCGAACAGCATCCTATGTTACATCACTTTCTTGAAATCTCAGAAGACAGACTGAAGAATTTAGGAAGCTGAGCTGACTCTGTTTCCTAAAGCTCATGGGGTTAACGAATTATTATATTAAGGGCAAGCCTCAGTTTTATTTCCTAAGTATTTCTTGCTCTGCAGCTCAAAATCCAGTGCTATTCACAAACCAAAAGAACAGAGTGTCAAAGCCATATTACACATTAAAGATACTCAAATTTAAAATATCTACAGAAGAGGAAATGGACTTAATTTGATAGTTGGCTTTTATTCCTGTTAAAAAAAATGGGTTCAATGAAATAGTTAATGGAGGTCAGCAAAAGAGATTTCTAAAATACTTCTTGAAGTAAAAGGGACTTCTATTTTGGAAGAAGTATGGGGACATTTGTGAAATACAGGTAGAGGAATTATAGGTAGAAAAGGGGAAAACATTAGCAGAGCTTTTAAGCCAAATCTTCAGCTGGGCTTTTGTTTAACACATATGCAAATGTGTGCACTGCTTCATTTGAATATTTATTTACTGCATTTGTGAAGGAAATTGGGGGATTATAGCCTCTTCCCAGCTGTGTTTTAGTTAATGACTGGTCAGCCTATTAGCCTGCTCCACTAAACGGATTCTCTGCACAAGCAACACCTTTTTTACCCTGACTGGAAATTCTTCACATAAGCAATAGTGGGGAAAACAGCAAACCGGATTCAGAGAGAGATGTGTACCAAACATGAAAGTGTTCCCCCAGAATCATTAGAAATCAGCAAGAAAGTTACCTAATGATGGTGATTTTTGTATTTTTACAATAAAGCAAACATTTGCTATCAAATATTGAGGGGGAAAGGGAGTCAGCTAATCAAAATGTTTCTTTGTTGAAGACTGTTTTGGGAAGCTGTTTTAAGGAGCCTTTCTATTCCTTCCCCAAAACTTGTTCCTTATTGTCCCCTATGAGTATAAACACACATCAATAAAAATGTCATGAATTACTTGGACAATGATTAATATTTGACAAATTCATTGGAGTGTAAATTTCACTATTTTCCCATATCTTCTCACTGCCAAAAAAAACATGGAAGGAGAAAGAGTAAATAACATTTCCTTAGCAACTAAACCCAATATATTATCATTAATCAAAACCAACCAACTTATTTAGATGTATCAATGTTAGTTATGAGAGGAAAGACTTCTATCATAAAAAGCTCACTTTAAGGATTAATGGTGAGCAAGTATTTAGGGCAAAAAAGCTCTAATATAATAACATGTTTAATAACTTATTAATTGTAGATTGTTATTAAGAAGAGTAGCATCTATTTTCTGTTATGTTTATACTAGAGGCCCAATGCATGAAATTCGTGCAAGAGTAGGCCTTCCTTCCCCCAGCTGCTGGCACCGGCTTCCCTCTGGCATCCAGGACCTGGGCTTCCCTCACAGCCCCAGCTTCGTCCAGAAGGATATTCAGTTTAATTAGCGTATTACACTTTTATTATTATAGATGTCTCAATCAATAGGAGAAAATTCATCTTATTTCCAAAAAGTCTCTCTTCCTTATTTCCTTTCAAATTTTATTTAATATAGATCTACTTTTCTGGGTAAGAACATGCACCAATTATAACACAGTCAGAACTAATCCATGGAAATTAATGCACCAAATTCTTACCATTAAAATTCTGTATTTTTTTTGTTTGGGTCTAAGAAAAGCCTGAACTTTGATTTGTTTTTATTAGTGAGGTGATCTTTATAGAACAAATATAAACTACTTATTTATCAAAAGCATTAATATCTAAGGTGATTTACATAAACAACTTGTTTGTGCTTATTTATGTGTAAAGTATTGCTGCAAATAAATAGATACCAACAGTGAACCTGAGAGCTACTTGGACGTGAGGAACTGCTCCTGGAGTAAAATGGTCACTTCCCTCAGTTGGAGACATGGAGTATCATACATTAGACTGACAGTTCAAATATTTACACTATAAAACAAGTAATACAGGATGACCTCAAACTAAACAGAGAAGTAATAATTATGTCAGTGAAAGAATATTACAAGACTCCTCTCCCAGCAACCTAATTTAGTGACTTCATTGCTAAGATCACATTAGTCCAGCTCATGATACTTAAAAACATTCAAAACAGCAGAAAGAAGCTTCAGGTACATAGCTCATGCTGTACGTCTCCATCAGAAGTGAATGGTGCACATCTCCATGGCATCATTTTCTCCCCTTCCTACAGGAGATTCTAATCCACCTCACAAGCTTGTCAGGCATATTTCTTGTTCCTTCCTTCTGTGGGGCAGAGGCAGACAGATTGCTGGATCAGATAGTGCAATACGCTGTATACTGCATTTCAAATGTGCCTTTTTTTAAAGCAGCAGATTTATTGATTTTCTTAAGTAGAAAATATGCACCCGGACATTAGACAAACACAGACTAAACACAGACTGAGGAAAAGCTGATAATTTGATTAAACTGACTGAGCTTTTGTTGTCTGTGTTTGGGGAATTTCCAATAACACACAAGTGCCAAGCGCCCCTCTTCTTCTGAATTTAACAAATGTAATCCAGAAGCACAATGAATTTTGCAATTACAGCGTATTTAGGGAATTCTTTTTCTTTAGAAAAATCTTTTGAAGCACCCATATATTCCTTTGAGAGGAAGATGAGGTGAAAATCTTACCTTTCTCAAGATATAGAACTTGACTCAAAAAGGAGTAAGTATCAAATAGGCACAAAAAAAACACACATTTGGTCTAATGGATTATTATATATCATCTACCCATCATCAAGATTACTGAGATGTAATTTATTAATTTGCTCAATTCAGGGGCCAAATATTTAAGATTTATAATGCTTCATAGTGTAGGTATCATTTCACATGTCTTGCAGAGCAGTTTGATTGTCTTGAGATTTGAAAAAGCTCTGGTTATTGAATTTATCCTTCCAGATGCCTGCAATTAAATTAGTGGTAGCAGGTGTGTGGGGGTGTGGATGGACAGGGATGAGGGAATAATAGCTAAAAGTATGTGAGGATTATTGAGTTTTATGAATTAGTTGAATGAGACCTTGTAAATTTTTATTGTGAACACCTCTGTACTATCTTTGTATCTTGTTTTTCTTATTTGTACCATGATATTGAGAAGAAAATCTAATTCCCTAACATTCTGCAAGAATCAAGCTATATAATAAGCATTCCTAGCTGCTTAACTATAAAGACTTCCATATTTAGTATTTTCTAGGCCTACACTTACTAGATATTTAATCATTCTTTTTTCATATTGTTCTGCATCTCCATTAACTATCAACTATTCTTTCACAATAATATTTTGTCCATCTCTACGGCTCAATCTTCAGGTTTTTATGACTTATCATAATGACACTTCCTCACCCTCTAATTATTCCCCACTCCAGTTTATATTGGATATCATTTCTAGAACTTTCCATTTATCCCAGCTAATTTGGCTAGTGAGATATTTGATTGCAACTTCTCACAAATATCTTGTGATTATATTTGAAACTCTGGACTCTTATCCTTAGACTATACCATATACATAGAGTGTCCCAAAAATTCATACACACACTTTGAATAATTATAAAGGCAGTGTTTATTAAAATACATTTCATTTTCAAAATTGAGCTATCAGCTGTTAAAGTGTGTATATACATTTCTCCTAAACAAAGACTTAGACTCCAAACAGGTAGTCATTGTGGTGACTCAATATAGGCCTAACCCAGAAAGTCACCAATTTCTTAATAAATGTTAATCATTGTTGGGACAGCTAAAATATTAGCAAGATAATCTCAACTTTGTCTTGAGTTACTTACTGAAATGAATTTCCATTATAGATTCCACTATTCATTCTAAAATTTCCTTTGAGTCAGGAATTTATGCACAAATTAAGGTAACAATGAGCTTTAAAATCACATGATCTTTTTTGTATTATAGTAGGAATTTAATGATTCACTCAGGTGGACTAAGGATGTTTAAACAAAATCACATAGGAGACATATAAAAATAACTTAAGTCTACTTTTTTCCAATTTTCCTTTCTGCCTTTTTAAGTGTATGACAAAGATAATTTCCACTAACTCTTTTTCACCCTGCATGAACTCATTAGGGAAAATAACATATAAGAAAAAACAAGTTGCCGGATATTTTAGGACATTTTATAGTTGTGTGAAGCTTATACCAATAAATTCCAAAGACAATTTAAGTATATTTCATCATTTATAATTTTAGCATTTATAAATGTTTTATATAATTTGTGGCTCCTGAGAACTAAATTATATGTAACCAAATTATGGCCCATTTTAATTTGTCATACATTTTCTTGCTCTTTCAATCTGCTCTTTTGAAAAGGATCTGGGGGGTGGGGAGTAGTTTCACTATCTGTATTAAATACAACATTTAAGTTCTTAATATTAAGGAGATAGTTTTCTTTAGAGAAGACTAAGATTGAATAACTAGAAGTCAGAAAACCTATATTCACCTTGTGATTCTACCTTGGGCAAGTTATTGACCTTTCTTAGTCTCTGTTTCCTCATCTGCAAAATCACAAAGTTAGATTCCAACTTAAGAATCTAAATTCATATATTTAAGTTCTATAATTTTTTTTTATCTTTGTGAAAACTTTTTTTTTGTAATAATGAGAATCTTTGAACTCAATAATTAGATCTTCACTACATTCTCGGACATCTGAGTATCGAATCAACCTCTAAAACGACCCACACTCCATGAAACCTAATTCAAATCAGGAAACTGTGCTGTGGGCGGTGTAGGTGTGTGCTCTTGCAGCACACAGGAAGCTTTGCCGGAAGGTATCAACTGAAAGAAGCACACATGGAAATATCCTGTCACCCATACTGAAACCTCCTGCAGCAGACCGAGGCCTTTCATGGGATCTCCCAAGCATGGCCACCCACAGCTGCCATCACACCATCCAGCTTCTCTTTAAAAAAAGGACTAAATATAGACTTTTATGATGTGAGTTTTGCTGATGATGTGGCTCCCAAATACCTTCAAAAAACTGGCTTTTCTTAATAAGGTTTTAATGTACTTTTTAACCCAAAACTTTATATATAGAACTTAGAAAATTCTTAGATTTTGGTGGAATGAATGGAAAAGAAATACTTTGTAGTGTCCATTAAGGAAATTAGTTCTGATGGTAGCAATGTTATTTCCCATATCTAAATTAAAAAAACAACAACACAGAACTTTGCCTTCTAGAGAGCTTACTAAATTATTTTTTTAAATAGCAGAAATATTTTATTAATTGTTCTTTTAAAGTGCTCTTACTTCTTGACAAAAATTATTATCCAACATAAATTCTTATTTTTTAAAAAAACATTATTTTTCTATTCAAACTTTCATTCCTCCTAACTCAGATATGTAGATATGTAGAGCCATGCAAACAAAGTTACAGTTACCCATTTCACATGCAAACATGGAGGTTTTTAGAAAACAGAAGGATGCAGCTGCCCATACAATGTCATTCAACCAACAAAATGTATTCCGAAAATTAAAGGTTGCTTCCTCTAACCATTAAGAGTGTCATAATTATTTTAAATAGTCAATCACCTAAGAAACATCAGTAACAAAAGTCCAAAATTTTCCTTAATACTAATTTAATTATTTTGTTTTACATTTATTTAAGTTTTACCCAGATCAATCTACATTATTTGAACAGAAATTAGTGGAGCCAGGCAATTTTGTTTGGTGTTGAAGAAGGAGGAAGATATAAATAAGATCTGGTCCTGGAGAAAAAGATATTTCTGATATGTTAGAGAAGAAAAGGAGAGGGTACAAATAACTATAGCACAAGGTTGAATACAGTAGGAATCAAAGTTTAAAAGTGTGTATGTGTGTGTGTAACTATGAAAATTTAGGCAGGTAAGAAACTGAGAAGATTTCAAGTAAGGTTGACATCTGGGTTGCCCTTTGAAAAAAAACAACAACAAGTGGGAAAAGTGGAGAAGCCTCTTGACCACATGAAGAAAGCCGCATCACCAAGGTGTGATCAACCAAATTCATTCACAGTGGTGTGATCTACCTGTAACAGTGCAGGGAGACTGAAGGAGGCTTTTAGGTGGTTCAAATCATAAAAATTAGGTTCAACCTCATTTGCAGAAGGACTTGAAAGCCACAGTGTAGCCTTAGGGTTTGTTTGATAGGCAATGAGAATCCATGGAAGAGGATAAAGATATGAGAAAGGAATGCTTAACAGTGATGAACTTGAAGATAGTAATGAGCAGTGAGGAGGCAAGATTGGATAATCAGAAGTAAATGCATCATTTGGGGACAGAGTATGATAATGTGGGCAAAGTCAAATAAAAGTCTGAACAGAATAATGACAATAAGAAATGAAATGCATTTCCCTTGCTGGGTGCAAGGGAAATTCCAGGCGGAATCAGAGGTGGCAATGATCATTAAACACATGTGAATGTGGGACAATGTAGGGAAAGTGAGAAGATTTGAGCTTGGATCACTGGCAGAGAGATAAGCTACTAACACAAGACATGGAGATAGGTAGGAAAGAACATAAAGACGGTGAAATCAACAGTGCTTAGGAGGTATCCAAATAGCACCTGGAGACGAGGATCCGCTGTAGCAGTGGGATTGTGATACAGAGATGTGGGGAGAAGAAGCGGCGCTGGAAAAAGCAGTAAAAGTGTCAAAATGAAGTGACCAGATCATGAATCAGCTAAGAAGTTTTTCAAAGAGAATTGTCTTTATTACTTAACTGTTCTGTCACCAATCAAAGCGCCATGCCTCCCTCCTCGCTGCCCTGTCCCTCACAAGTTCTCCTTTGCTAGGCCCTCTCCTCTCCCAGGTGTGGGCTCCTGATGACACCCTGAATCTTTTTTTTTAAATATATTTTGATTTTTTAGAGAGGAAGGGAGAGAGATAGATAGTTAGAAACATTGATGGGAGAGAAACATCAATCAGCTGCCTCCTGCACATCTCCCACTGGGGATGTGCCCGCAACCCAGGTACATGCCCTTGACCGGAATCGAACCTGGGACCTTTCAGTCCGCAGGCCGACGCTCTATCCACTGAGCCAAACCGGTTTCGGCGACACCCTGAATCTTAAAGTCTGCACCATTAAGGAGTTGCCACATTTGAGTAAACAAAAAGATTTACATGTCATCTTCATAAAGGTGAAAGTAAAACTTTTGGAAGTGGATGGTGTCACTAAAAGCAGATGGAATAGGTAGGAAAGGGAAGAGGAGTAAATTTAGGTTTGTAGGTGCAGGAGAAACTAGACCTGGAGAGAGGCACTGGAGGAGAATTTGGGGGGAAAGTGGAGTTAAGTGGAAAGAAGAAATGGTCAAGAAATTCACACTGCTTCCCTGAGATTAAGGCAGAGAATTCTGAGGGGGAAATAAGTAACCAGAGATGTTCTAGTAAGAGGTTTAAGTCAAAGGCAACCTTCTTAGTTACTAAAGGAAGACTCAGTCTATATTGACTAAGGCTGAGTAGGATGAGGTGAGCACTAGGTGGGGAGTGAGTAGATGGGTAGAAGAGATAATACTGGCTAAAGAAAAATATTTTTTTAAAAAAAGAGAGAAAAGGTCAGAATTTGTGTCAGACAGTAATTGTGCATAACATTCAATTGGAGAGGTAGTCTGGAGGGACTGAAGGAAAAAGGAAAATTTTGTTAAAATAATGTATGTAGCTGAGCAAACTCAAAGTTGTAGTTGTAATGACAAAATGTCTTAGGATGTGGTGATCAAAATTTACTTGTTCTATTGAAAACTTTGCCATCAAGCTGATGAAATTAGATATTAGATTTTTGAAACAACAGTCTTCTAGGGACTTGTGTCTCCCCTAAATTCATATTTTGAAGCCCCAACTCCCAATGTGATAGTGTTTGCAGATGGGGCCCTGGGGTGTAATTAGGTTTTGATGAGGTCATGGGATTAGTGCCTTCATAAGAAGAATCACCAGAGAGTTTATAATCTCTCTTCAACATGGGAGAATGCAGTAAGGAGGTAGCCATCGCACATCAGAAAGCACTCTCACCAGAACCTGGCCATGCTGGTATCCTGATCTCAGATTTCTAGCCTCCAGAAATGTGGAAAAATAAATTTATCTTGTTAAGCCACCCAGTCTATGGATTTTTTAAAAAATAAAAGGGAAATACAACAATCTTATAAATATAAGTCTGATAGTTTGGGTGCCCTGTCATTTCATAGAGCAAGTAACAAGCTCCTACTCTATCCAGATTAGGCAATGTTACACTTAGCTGATTTTATCAATGAGAGCTCACTCAACTCCTCCAGTCTCTTGGAGTGACCGAATTAGGTAGCCTGTGTCATTTAGATCAGTATAATGTGTGGCTCTAGAATAGTCACACACTTCCTTGGGGCTCAGGGTGGTAAAGGCAAGTAAAATTTTACCAAGTGATCTTTGGGGGAATCTGTGGTTTTACACTTTTTCCAGGAATTGAAGAGCAACAGAGAGTGTCTTGATTCTGTTGGAGATGTTGCCTAATGTCCGTTAACAGGAGAATGTGTCCCGAGCAGAGCCAGCCGACTCTGTCAGAGGCCAGCCGGCATTCATGTGGTTTATCAAGATCATCCCCGTGAATGTCACTGAGGAAGCAGCATCTCACTTCTTAAAATATCTCCTACAAAACTAAAAGGAAATTGCAACAAGCATGGCATCTGGGAGTGAGGTACACAGCTGCTAAAGACAGGAAATTTAAATTAAAGCTGCCTCTTTCCCCCTGATTAGATTCTTTTTTATGTGTGTTTTTTTCAGGTCCCATGATAATACAAGATGAACACAGACTATCAGAGAGACTTCTGACTTTCTCTGTTTTCTAAGAAGTCTGTCCAATGTGCCTCAAATTTTCCATTGGTGGTTGGTCTGGTGACACTAGCAGAAGGAACAGGTTGGTGGTTTGAAGAAAAAAGAGGGAGAACAACTTCCAATTGCTTACAATTTCTATTTGGCCAAGCAGTAAACACAACTTCTAGACTTGCCAGCCTCCTCAAACTGGCCATTTTTATCTCCCTTTCTCCACTAGCTGCTCAAAACCATACCCCAAAGTGCCCTGACACAAAACCACTGGAGGGTGTGGTCTCTGCTTGTACCGGGCAATGAACAGGGAAGTTATTTATTTCTAGGGCATCTCTGTTCAGTGACTCATGTTTCGACTGGAAAATTGGCCACAGCTTTCTAGCAGCTCTTTCCTGCCAGCTCTCCTGGCATTCTACCCAGTGCTCCCACTATCCCTCCCCCTCTCTCCTTGCCCAGTCTGCCTTTAGAAAAGCAGACCAAAGCCCCCACTTAATAATAGTCATTGTTCCACGTTAACCTTGAGGATCTGGGAGGAAGGACAGTGAAGGGCGTAGCTGTGTGCTATAATGAGCATTTGGCGCTATAGCAGGTGGAAAAGACTTTGGGGATCTGGACAGATTAGGAAGAGAGGGGGCTCTAGCAGATGTTGAAGCAAGATGATGTATTGCTGCTCACTCTGGGATTCAGACAATACCAGTGCAAAAGTAGAACAGGGAAAAGGGGGAAAAATTGATCCCTTTTGATACAAACTGGGCTATAAACCAGACACACTTGAAAGTGAGCATTTAAGAAAGACAAATTTGTTTTCTTACCCTGCATTTTCACCTGTTCGTTTTTGTTTTTTACCTTATGGCAGATCAATTGCCAAATTGTTCTTTTAATTTGAATATTCACTACATCCAGGATTTGACTTATTCCCATCAGCTAAAGTCTCTTATTAATCTGACTTCTTTGTAGTAAAAGAAAAATAGAAGTAGATTCATCAAGAATTTCATGTTGCTTTCAGAACCAAGAAGCTATATGAAGCAAAAGTGAATGGTATCTAATTAATTATTAGTTTTACCATTTGAAGA
>NW_005363247.1:2265521-2304238 GCF_000412655.1 Myotis brandtii
CTAGGCAGTGAAGTTATATAGAAAATGTTGATATAAACAAATTTTCCATTCACTTTACAAAGAAAGGTAAGAATAAAACTTAATAGATTTATTCTGACTCTTTCCAGTTCTGATTTTTAATATTTATGTCTATGTGTTGTAAGAAATTCTAGAAACAGAGATAAATTAGCTAATCTACTATATGGTTTTGCATAATTATTCACAAATATTTGCACATACACATATTCCCACACACAAATACATACACACATAAAAGCATATAATATGCACAAAAGCATATAATATGTTCTGAATGTGGAAGAACATATGGAATAAATGTAACAAAAAAAATCACAATTTTCAAAAGTTAATGACAACTAATAATGAAGACACTTATGACCAAACATATTTTAGGGTATTTTATATATGGGGAGCTGAATTGTCAAAATTTATTTCTAGAAGTTTTAGCCTCTTTCCTTTTCCTCAACACTCAATACATAAACTCTACTAAATCAGTTTGGACAAAAAGGGGAATTAAAATATATATTTCATTCTAGTCAAGGATGACAATTAGAAGCTGGAGATGATAACCTCTGACCTATACCTACTTATGCTACATTGTTTATGACTAAACATGTTTAGGGATCATCCACATGAAGGAAAAAATTATACAGCAAAGGAAATAGGAGAAGTCTTACTATGAGAACCCTGACATGAGAACCTTGTATTAGTCAGGGTTCTCCAGAGATACATAACCAATAGATTATTTATTTACTAGTGCCCTGGTGCACGGATTTGTGCACGTTGAAAGGAAATTAATTAGAAGAAAAATTCATGTGGTAATTACATTACTGCAAAAAATTACATGTCAAAATAGTATATATAGTATAGTATTATAAAATAAAACACGCGTATGATTGGCGCCAGCGAGAACTTTATATGTATCACACATGATATGATTGGCGCCAGCAAGAACTTTATATGTATCACACGTGCATAAGTCATTGTTTATTTTTAAATTGCCAGTGTGCATCATATGTACTGGCCAGCTAGCAGGTTGGATGGTTGGATGGATGGATGGACAGACGGATGGACAGATGGATGGTCGGTCACTTAGCCTTTTATATATATAGATTGAAATTTGCTTACTGATTTTGGAGACCAAGAATTCCCAAGATCTACATGAAAACCAGGAAAGCCAGTGATGTAATTCACCCCAAAACAAAAGGCCTGAGAATCAGGGGAGCTGACAGTATAAGTCTATGTCCAAAAGTCTGAGAATCAAGGGCCAATCATTAAATCCTGGTCTGAATCTGAAAGCCTGAGAAAACCTGAGGGCAGGAGATGAATGTCTCAGCTCAAAAAGAGAAGCAAATGAATTAGCCCTTCCTCCACCTTTTTGTTTTATTCATGTCCTCAGCAGATTGGGTGATGCCCACATGCATTAGTGAAGACAATCATCTTTACTCTGTCTGTGGATTCAAACACTAGTCTCTTCCACAGACTCCCTCACAGATACACCCAGAGTAAGGTTTTTCCAGCTGTCTGGACAACTCAGCCTAGTCAAGTTGACACATAAAACTAACCACCACACACGCCCTAGTAATAGTTATTTAACTAATAACCTCTTTGAACTTACAGTTAATTACCTAATAACCTCTTTGAATTATTTGGGTCTTTAAACAGTAGCCAAGTACCACTATTTACATTATTATAAACCTGATTTAAGTCAAGTTCTATAAAGTTTGTATTGCCGTATCTATAAAGCTATTAATAGTCATTAGCCAGTTAGGTAGTTACTAGGAAAGATAAATAAAACTTTTCATGGTAAAGTTGTTTAATCCCCCATTTGAGGAGTTTAGAGGGGAAATGGAAGAACTCTTCACTGCTGTCTATATAAGATGCAACAATTTAAGTGACTCAATCATTGTCATTATTTATACCATTATTCATTTAAATAACTTTGGAATTTTTGTATTCAAGGCACCAGAATTGTGTGATGGTAAGTATTCATTAGGGAATGTCTAGAATTTTGGAATATTTCAAAACTGTTATTTTGATCTTTGGCAGATTAACTCAGGTACCTCACTAAAACTTGAGTAACAGAAAATGAAATATCTAGTGCTAAGATGTCTGATAGCTGCTGCTCAACAACTCCCCATCATTCCCCAACAGTAGCCTTTTTAGTATGCTAAAAAGCTTTGTGGGTCAGAGTGGAGATGCTTTATCTATTCTATGTCTGGGGACTTGGGAAACTTAAATGGCTAGAGGTGAGTAGTTTTGCTAGAGTCTGGAAGCTGCTTCATTCATGTATGTTTTCTGGTGGACTAATTCCATACCTGAGCTCAGTTTTGACTTGATAGTTTCCATGTAGTTTGGACCTCTTAAAAAAAGGTGTGTGGAATCAATAGAGAGTATCTGAAGAGGAAATAGGCAGAGGGTAAGTGGTCTAAGAGACCAAAGAAGAAGCTGCAAGCCTTCTCTGACCCAGCCTCAGAAGTCATGCAGTCCTTCCTGCCACATTTTTTGGTTTCAAGTGTCACCAAGGCCAGCACATATTCAAGAGGAAGTGTAAAAGACTTCCCAACTTGATGGGGAGTAACAAGACCCCATTTCAGAAGAACATGTGAGATAGGTAACTATGACTGCAGCTATCTTTGGAAAATGCAATGTGCAACATATCACCTCCAGTGCTTGTACTTATTTAAGACATGCTTTATTCTTTATAATTTCTGAAGATAAAAATATGTACATATAAATATGATAAAATATTATTTAAAAATCTTAAATATCTGTAGATTTCTAAATCACTGCTGTTGGTTGTGGTATTAAGATTTTTTGTTTGTTTTTTTTCTTTAAATCTGATAATTCCAATTTTGCCCACTCATTAGATGTGGGCATGGGGTAATTCTAAAATCCTTAGAGACTCAAATGTTTTTTTTTCATCTACAAAATAAGGCAAAAATAATACATACTTCATACAATTACTAGGGTTAAGTGATATATCACAATTAAACCACACAACTTTCAGGCTACAAAAAAATAATTGTTTATGTGGGTGTAGGCATTGTCTGTGATTATAAAAATAGGAATCCAGACATCCTATATAATAAAGAGGGAATATGCAAATTAACCCTCACACCCTCACAAGATGGCTGCCTATGACCAGGCCAGCAGGGGGTTAGTGAGGGACGGCCAAACGACTGAACAAGAAGACTGTGTGGGTGACCTGGCCGGCAGCAGGGGGCAGTTAGAGGTGACCAGGCCAGCAGTGGGGGCAGTGAGGGGCGATCAGGCCGGCACACAGAGGCAGTTAGGGGTGACTAGGAAGGCAGGCAGGTGAGCGATTAGGAGCTAGCAGTCCAGGATTGTGAGAGGGATGCCCAACTGCCGGTTTAGGCTCGATCTCCGGGATCAGGCCTAAACCAGCAGTCAGACATCCCCTGAGGGTTCCAGGATTGGAGAGAATGCAGGCTGGGCTGAGAGGACCCCCTGCCCCCGTGCATGATTTTCATGCACCAGGCCTCTAGTTTTTAAATAAATATCAACAGAAGTACTGAACATTGACAAATCTTCTATAAAACAACAAAATGCTTTATTTTAATACTAGAGGCCTGGTGCACGGATTTGTGCATGGGGGGAGGGGGTCCCTCAGCCTGTCCTGCAACCTCTCTCAATCAGGGACCCCTTGGGGGATGTAGCAATGTGCCAAGCAGCAGGTGGCCAGGGAGGAGCCCGAGCCGGGGCCAGGTGCTGCACTGCTTGCGCTCATCCTGGCCCACTACACCTGCCACTGCTACTTGGTATTGCTGCCGCAGAGTCAGGAGAGGCTCCTGCCACCACAGCTGCACTCGCCAGCTGTGATCCTGGCTTCTGGCTGAGCAGAACTCCCCCTGTGGGAGTGCACTGACCACCAGGGGACAGCTCCTGTGTTGAGCATCTGCCCACTGGTGGTCAGTGCGCATCATAGCAACTGCGCCCTCTCGCAATCTGGGACCCCTCGGGGGATGTCCAACTGCTGGTCATTCTGTTCGTAACTGTAGCTTAGGCTTTTATATATATAGATGTAATAATGTTAAAATTTTGATGTCATTTTTTTCTGAGGTTTACTAAAGTCTCCAACTAATCCAATGAAAATCCAAATCATGTAGCTCCTTATGTACAGACTATATCATTGTCACCACTAGAGTTATTAAATCAATATTCATTCACTCAATGACTATTAGGCATTTTAAACCAGGCCTGATAATATGCCAGTGGTAAAGACAGTCTTCTTTTCCTTCTTCTTCTTCTTCTTCTTCTTTTTTTTTTTTAATTCAGAGTTTATAAGTTTTGGTAAGAGAATGTCTTATATTAATTCTGCTATGAGGGAAGGATTAGGAGAAGTTAAGATGGAGCCAAGAGACACAAGAACAAATTCACTCATTAATACATAGTGAAATGAGCTAGTATTATAATGAAGACCCTGTGGTAAACAGTTAAGATGTAACCATAATCAAGGCACAATCGATATTCTAAAGAAGCTCTTCTTCTCTGAGGGAAAGTGACACATGGAAAGACAATTCTAAAACAAAATTTAGTAATATGAAATGGAATTTTTGGACTGGAACCCGGATTCTTTGTCCACCGGAGTCAAAGAATGAATCCACGGACAGAGGGTAATATAGCAAAGGTTGGAGATTTATTGAAGAACAAGTACAGACGCCCACATGGGGAGGGGGAAAGGGTCCCACAGAATGGACTCCAACGTGGGGAGGGGGAAAGTGCCCCACTGAATTCCTTTTCCCTATAAAGACTGCAGATCCTGGTGACTAGATATCCTCTCTGATTGGTCACTATTCCCTTAGACTGGTTACTATAGTAATCTCTAGGCTCAAAGGTCGAACCTCACATGGGACATGTGAAGTTCTCCCCCACCCCTTCCTTATTTTTTTCCTATTCCCTTTGGGCTTTCTTCTCCGACTGGATGAGGGGCTTCCTCCCTTTTATTTTGTAAATATAGAACTTTTCTGTTCCCAGCTCCCTCATTCTATGGAAATGTACCTGTTGCAGCTTTTCAGCTTCCCTATTTTATAGAAATATACCTTCTGCTGTGCTTCCTCCATGGTTCCCTTAATTTCCAAAAATTCTAAAATTTCCTAAACCTGTCCTATTTTACCCCTAAAATTCCTGTTTCAGTACTGATATATACACGTCTATTTGAGTGGTGAGGGCCTCCTGAAGAAGATGATGTGGGAGTTTTGTCTCAGAGACATTATGAATTAATTGCTGAAATCGGGTGGGAGAGAGGATTGGAAATAAAAGGTTAACAAAACTTCCCTTGAAGGTTTACTCTGAAATCACGCTACTTGTCTACATAAACATGGTAGAGTACATGGTGGATATTTTGCCCAGTTCATTCAAGGAAGAGCTTGTCCAGATACTGGACATGCTATTTGCAGATAACTTTTAGCTATTAGCCCCTCCAAGAAATTGCCTCAGTTGGGCAGAGCTGCCTCATCTGAGGCCACACAATTGTCAGGGAAGCCAACATCCCTTGCCTGATGGGGGTCTAAGTATAAAGATTTGGCCATTTTGACTCGGGAGGGGAACACTGAAAGGCCTTTTTAGCTCCAGAGCTCCCAGTAGTGAACGGAGGATGACATGGGGCCTGTGATACAGGTTCATCTTCTCCCTCTGCTTCCTTCATTCCGTTCCCACAGGTGTAGATCCCAAGAGCCCTTCTCAATTAACATCCTACTCTGCTTCCTGAGATTTTACTTCTTGAGATACCCAACCTGTGACAGGATAATAAGCAGAAGAAATTTTAAGAAATTTAATAGTGAATTTCTTTCTCTATTTAATTCCTATAATATGAGCATTTCTCCCACTTTATGTTTGTAATAGATTGCTCAAATATTAGTCACATCAGTCTGCATTGTACAAATAATTACTCAAATTTGATTAAAATATTACTTAGAAAGCACAGCACAAAGCTGGGTTTTAGTCATGAATCTCTCATCCATTTATTATTTGATCATATTTTTGGATAACTGCTTGTCAAAGCTAAAAATTTTAATCAGAGCATTTTTGAGTAGGAAAAGCAGAAAGGATGCCTTTGAAAGCAATAATTCTCCTTTTGTTTCTTTTCTACTTTTACACAATTTTAAAATAGTGAACTGGATCTTTAAATTTTAAATTGATTACTAAAATTGCATTTCATCCTTGCCAAGTTGACTCATATATTATATGGATGAAATTAGATTAATTAAAACCACAAATTCCATAACGGTATTTATTTTACTCTTCTGTTTAGTAGCAAATATTAATTTTGGTCACATAATGATCATGAGAAAAAATATCTTTAGAGGTTTCACAATATTTATTATAATTTGTTCTATTTCATTTACATAATATTTTTTAATATTTTGTAGTCTCAGAGCCCAATCTTTCCAACTTTTAGAGAGAGATGAAAGGAGAGGGAAATAGAAATATCCATAAGAGAGTAACATCAGCATGGAATGGCTGCCTCCTGCACACCTCCTGCTGGGGATCAAGCCTGAAACCCAGGCATGTGCCCTGACCAGGAATTGAACCGGAGATCTTTTAGTGCAAGGGTTGGTGTTCAACCACTGAGCAACATCAGCCAGGCCAGGTTTGTTTATTGATGCATGTACGTAATGGTTTTTCCCTGTTATAAAAATATAGTGGAAAAAACACGGCATTTTTGCTTTGCTATCTTTGCTTTGGCTTTGATATAGCCCCATTTTCCTTCCGTTCCTTGCCCTGTTCCTGTCTATAAAATCACAGGGACAATATCAAAGATAACAATAACAATGAAACCCAATATTTGTTGAACTCATATGCTTGCCATTGTTCTAATTCCTTTACATGTATCAGTTCATTTAATTCTCATAACATACCTTTGGAGGTAGGTTCTATTATTGTCCCTATCTTAAAAATAGCACAGGAACCATGAATAAGGCTTGCTTAAAGCAAAGATAAGCCTTTTATTAAAGCAGTTACATGGCTGAGGTGTGATTACTCCACCATGATCCGCTCAGTTGGGAATTTATGATCAGATCATCCTGTGAGGTTATTTTCCATAGAACCCCACCCCCCCTTTTTTAAATATATTTTATTGATTTTTTACAGAGAGGAAGGGAGATAGAGAGTTAGAAACATCGATGAGAGAGAAACATAGATCAGCTGCCTCCTGCACACCCCCTCCTGGGGATGTGTTCACAACCAAGATACATGCCCTTGACCGGAATCGAACCTGGGACTTTTCAGTGCGCAGGCCGACGCTCTATCCAGTAAGCCAAACCAGTTAGGGCAGAACCCCTTTTTTATCCACGTGGTCAACAACTGAAGATTGAACAGATTTATTATGATTCATTCATACACGGATCTTGTACTGTCATTAAAAATGAGGGGGAATCTGTGTACTTGTTAACTTAAATGTGATCAATAAAAAGATAAACTTTAGAAATATAAACTCACTTATGTTTTTTAAAAAATGTGTGAACACATCTTTTTTCTATTTTTTAAATTGATTTTGACAGAGAGAGGAAGGGAGAAGGAAAGAAACATCAATGTGAGAATGAAATATCAATCGGCTGCCTCCTGTACCCCCCTACCCAGAATGGAGCCTAAAAACCAGGCATGTGCCCTGATTAGGAATTGAACTGGAAAACCTTCAGTGCACCAGATAATGCCCAACCAACTGAGCCACACAGGCCAAGGCTGTGCGAATACATCTTTATCTAAATTTATTTAAAAATTATAGGTCTGGTGCACGGATTCATGCACCGATGGGGTCTCTCGTCCTGGCCTGCGCCCTCTCACAATCTGGGACCCCCTTGGGAGATGTCAAAGAGCTGGTTTCGGCCTATCCCCGCAGGCTGGACTGAGGGACCCCACTGGTGCACAAATTCCTCCTTTCCTCTGAAATGCATCAGTCTGTTCCATGTTTCCATGCCTCTGCATTGAGCGTCTGGCCCCTGATGGTCATTGCATGTCATAGCTACTAGCCGGTCGGCCGGTTGCTTAGGGTTTTATATATATAGACTAGAGGCCGGGTGCACAAAAATTTGTGCACTCGCGGGGGCGGGGGGGCCCCTCAGCCCGGCCTGTGCCCTCTCACAGTCTGGGACCCCTCAGGGGATGACCACCTGCTGGCTTAGGTCCGTTCCCTGGGGGACTGGGCCTAAGCTGGCAATCAGACATACCTCTGGCAGCCCAGGAGCCCTCGGGGGATGTCCACTTGCCAGCGGGGAGCAGGCCTAAGCTGCAGTCAGACATCCTTAGCGCTGCTGAGGAGGCGGGAGAGGCTCCCACCACCACCGCAGTACTGGCAGCCATCAGCCTGGCTTATGGCTGAGCAGAGTTCCCCCTGTGGGAGCGCACTGACCACCGGGGGCAGCTCCTGCATTGAGCGTCTGCCCCTTGGTGGTCGGTGTGTGTCATAGTGACCAGTCATTCCCAGTCATTCTGCTGTTAGGGTCAGTTTTCATATTACCCTTTTATTATATAGGATAGAGGCCTGGTGCACAGGTGGGGGCCAACTGGTTTGCCCTGAAAGGTGTCCCGGATCAGGGTGGGAGTCCCACTGGGGTGCCTGGCCAGCCTGGGTAAGGGGCTGATGGCTGTTTGCAGGCTGGTCACACCCCCTTCAGTGTGGGAGTCCCCACTGGGGTGCCTGGCCAGTCTGGGTGAGGGACTGAGGGCCGTTTTCAGGCTGGCCAAGCCCGTCAGTGACAGAAGCTCCCAGCCTCTCCTTTTTTTCTTTTTTCTTTTTTTATTCTGGGATTTATTTACTTTCTATAATTGAAACTTTGTTGCCTTCAGTGGAGGTGAGAGCTAGCTCCTGCTCGCTCCAGCTCCATGGCCACAGCTGAAAGCAGGTATCTGGGGTTTGTTTAGCTTCTATAATTGCAACTTTGTTGCTTTGAGTGGAGCTCACAGCCAGGCCGTGGCAGGGGGAAGCTTGGCTTCCTCCATCACTGGAGCAAGCAAGCCTTCTGCTGGCTTCAGCTCCATGGCTGCAGGCTGCCATCTTGGTTGGGTTAATTTGCATATAGTCGCTGATTGGCTGGTGGGCGTGGCTTAAGGCGTAGCGAAGGTACTGTCAATTTGCATGTTTGTCTTTTGTTAGATTAGATATTTGTTCCTCTAGGATGCTTATTGCTTTTTAAAAAAAATATTCTAAAATGAGATGTATAATTGGTGAAAAATAGAGCTTTTTAAAAAAATCAGGGTCCTAACTAACTCTAACTTTCATCAGTACACATGGTTCACTGCCTAAAACTGAAAAATTATTCCCAGAAAAAAAAAAGCCTTCTTTAGCAAGAGTCCATAGTTACAATCACCTGTATTTTAGTTGTTAGTATTTCTGAGATATATATGATTGATACTAAAAAATGTTTTCTGTATTTTTTATACATCTCTTTATGCACTGTAGGTATCAAAAAACAGTCATGTGCTGTTTAAATGAAAGGGATATGCTCTAAGAAATGAGCCTTTAGGCAATTTTGTTATTGTGGGACTGTAGTAGGCAGTTAGATAGGCATGAGCAGAATAGGAATTATAGGCCATGTCACCAGGGCAGAAAGCCTTAGGTGCCTAGCAATGGACAATTGCAGTGTGGGACCCCACCCCCAGGGTGATCTTTCCTCCCCTAGCATATGACAGCACATGTGGTTTAGACCCTCTGACCTTTCATATTGCTAGAAATTGGTTCCAGACCCTCCCCTGACCGTTTTTCCTCTTCCACGTCCCTAGGCATGTGGTAGACCCCTTTAGCGGAGGAACAAGGGGGCTGAAGAATAGCCTCGTATGACTCCCATGCAAGCCCTTCTACAACCACTCCCTTAAGCATTAAGCCCTCAGGACAATGAAGTTCTGAACCACATTAAATAATCTTAGGAGCACAGCCTCAGATCTGTTGGTGACAGAGACAGAGTTTTGGCCAAACTAGAGATAACATCTAGGCCTCAATTGTGTTTCAATTTCAGGCCCAGATAAACATCAAGGCCAGGTGAGGTAATGCCATGGCTGACCTCAGGACCAGCTGTGATGAGTAAGGACACCCTGCCCTGATGCTGACCAATCAGTAGAGACCATGACCATGAAAGGACAGTCCTGGAAAGCTGATGACTATTCCATTGAGATCCTCTCCAAAGTTGGGGACCTCTCCTAGGGGAGGTCCCCACCTTTGGAGAGCAAATAAAAACCCACAGGATGGAGGACTCAGCATGCACTCTCTCTCTCTCTGGAGCATGCCTGCAGGCTTCCTCCTTCTACTCCCCCCAGGTGTGTTACCTTTGCCTTTTGTTCCTCGTAAGTTCCAAAGGCCTTTATTTTGTCTCTGTAACGTGTTTTCTGAGTCTATGCAGCCCAGCTGGCTCACTTCTTCCAAGGTTCACTTCTGCCTCTGTGACTTTCTAAATAAACTTTTGTTTATATTTGAGTCTTGGCTTTGAATTTTTTTCTAGCCAGAACTCGACTACTGAGGTTGCTGACCCAAGATCCAATCGTCGGTAACATTCTGGTACCCTTTCTCCTCCAACAGAACCATCATGGAGTGAACTTACACAAACCTGGATGGTATAGCCCAGGGGTCCTCAAACTACGGCCCGTGGGCCACATGCAAATACAAATATTGTATTTGTTCCCATTTTGGTTTTTTTACTTCAAAATAAGATATGTGCAGTGTGCACAGGAATTTGTTCATAGTTTTTTTTTAAACTATAGTCCAGCCCTCCAACGATCTGAGGGACAGTGAACTGGCCCCCTGTTTAAAAAGTTTGAGGACCCCTGGTATAGCCAACTACCTAGGCTGCCTTGTATAACCTATTGCTCTGTTGGGGAGAAAAAATAGTTTTCCCTTGACTATTGAATTCTTGGCTGAGACATCCAGATAATAAAAGACAGATTAACACTAACAAAATGAACAAAAGTTTAATAATGTGTACCTCCTATATACCTGGGAGAGATTCAAGAAAATGGAGTAACTTGCCAAAATTTACCACCATAAATACCATCTTTGACTGAAGAGATACATGTTGTTGGTTGGGAAAGGTTCAGTTATGGGAGGTTAGCTGGAAAAAGCACAGTAAATAAGGGTAGGATTGTTATGCAAATTTAAGTCCCTGTCATCTGCATTGATAAGCATTTCTAGAGATAAGGCCAGCCCACCTCTTCCTGGTAATTCCAGGGAGACACTCTTACAAATGGAGATTCCCCTTAAATATCTTTTACAAAGGTTAACTTCTATTTGCTTTCAGACCTTCTTCCATTTCTGCTGTTTCTTAAAATTAACCATTCTAAAATAATCCTATGCCAAATAGACATATTTTCAGGTGACAAGTTCTGTTCTACTGCTCCTAGGCTACAAACCTGTACAGCCTGCTATTATATTGAATATTGTAGGCAATTGTAGCACAATGATATTTGTGTATTATGTTGCACTATGACATTATGAAAGCTAAGATGTCACTAATGATAGAAGTTTTTCAGCTTCATTATAATCTTATGGAGCTACCTTTGTATAAGTGGTCTGTGGTTGAATGAAATGTCTTTATGCGGTGAATGACTGTACAAGCAATCCATCTGTAGGTGGGACTGGCCATGCCCTCTTAGACTTGTCTAAAAACCCTCCTATTACACCATTATTAACTGGATAGTTATGGGTGTGTGCATAATAGGCACTTAGTAAATATATATTGACTATTGAAAGAAGAGCCTGCACTAGCACACTGACCATACTTCAAATATAATCTCCATGTAGGGTAAACGCAGAAGCCTGATCTTAATTCTGAAACATATACTTCTATATACCAAAGTGTAAGTTTTGAGGGAAGAGATTGTTATTGATTGGTCACTACTATATCCTCAGCCCGGTACATAGTGAAATATGAATTTTTAGGGGTGAAATAGGCAGATTTAGGAAATTTTTAAAATTAAGGGGGTCCATGGAAAAACACAGGACTACAGAGTTGCAAAAGGGTACATTTCCATAAGACAAGGAAGCAGGGAGAGGCAGCAGTTACATTTCCATAAGACAAGGGAACTGGGAGTAGCCAAAAGTCTATATTTAAAAAATAAAGAAGGAGGGCCTCACATGTCCCATCTGAGGTTTGACCTTTGAGTCCAGGAGTTGCTATAGTGACCAAATCAGTAGGGAATAGTGACCAATCAGAGGGGATATCAAGGCACAAAAACTTGCAGCCTTTATAAACCGGGAAAAAAGAACTCAGTGGGAATCTTTCCCCTCCCCACATGGGAGTCTGTGCCTGTTCTTCAATAAATTTCCACCTTTGTTATATCATCTTCTGTCCATGATTTCATTGTTCTACTCCAATGGACAAAGAATCCTGGGAAGCCATCCTGCCCAGGGGAACACCACGAGTTCCAGTCCAAAAGTCTCGTATTAATAGTAGATGCTCAATAAATACTGTTTTTAAAAGTAAATTAATAGAGCTCAGCCAGTGTGTCTCAGCAGCTGAACGTCAAACTATGAACCAAGAGGTCATGGCTCAATTCTCAGTCAGAGCACATACTGGGGCTGTGGGTTTGAACCCCAGTGGGAGTATACAGGAGGCAGCCAATCAATGATTCTCTCTTATCATTGATGTTTCTATCTCTTTCTCCCTCTCCCTTCTTCTCTGAAATCAATAAAAAATATATATTTAAAAAATATTTTTCAAAAAAGTAAATTAATAGTTTTTTATATATTATGTAAAATAGCTTTTTTTTTAAATAAAATAAACCATTTGTCCTAAGAACGGACAAATGAGGTCAGTTTCATTGTCTCACAGATTACAAAACTGACACTCAAAGAATTTAAGTAACCTGTCCAAGCTTTCACAATTGGTGGATGCTGGACCTGGGTCCTGAAACCGTGTGATCTGACTTTAAAGTTCATGTAAGAACACTGTGCATCCCCTCAAACATGCCACTCCAGGGGGCGTACAAGGAAACAGGGGCCTACTAAACAGGTTACACTGATGTATTGCTATGCAAATATCTTTTCATTCTTTTTTATCAAATACTTATTAAATACGTTTAATGTGTCTGTTTTAGACACTGGTCTTACATAGTTTAAAAAAAAAAAAGTCAGGTGAGGTCCCCTGTCTCATAGTTCTTACATTTTACCAGGGAAGGAGAGAAACAACATATGTGCCAACTAGGGAATAAATAAGGTAATTTTAGAGACTGATACGTGCTCTGAGGAAACTTTAAATAGGTCAATCAGAGATGGCTCCTCTGAGGAAGAGGAGCCCTGCCCTGGGAGGCTTACGGTGGACTGTTACCGGAACAGCGTCAAATAGCAAGTGCAAAAGCCCTGAGTAAGAAATAAATAAGGTCGGCATGTTTGAGGATATAAATTGGACAGTGTGCCTGGGGCTAAGGAACCAGACAGAAAGTGGAAGCGAGGTGGAAAGTCCTTCAAAACCATCTTTATTTTTTTGGAATTCTTAAAGCTACTACAGAATAGGTGTTCAAGTCAGGCATATTAAGCTAAATAATTAAAACAACCTCCCATTGAACAACTAATTAATCCCTCTATGCAAACATAAGAGTTATTTCAACTTTCACCAATACTTATTGTTTAAAGAATAAATAGGAAAAATAGGGATAGTCAAACCATCATTATGAACCCAGTGAAAGATGAATTTGAAATAAATCACTAGGAATGTTAGGCTGGCTACAGAAAAGTTTGCTTCATATTGGCATTGGCTTGCAAGAGGAATCATGGAATCTGCTCTCTGGAGATGGCCTAAAATAGGATTAGATATATTCACTCAGTGCAGTCTTGCCTGAAAGCCTCCGCTGACCTCTCAAGGTCTTGCCAGTCCTGTGATTCTGTGATAAAATTAGACTCTTTCATTGGGTGAAAACAACCCAGGATTCACCATGCCAGCTGCAACCTGGAATAATTGGAAGGGACTGATTTTGGAGTAGTATACCTCCTACAGCTCAGACAAGATGCAATTAACAGATCCCCAAACCTCTCTTATTTCATGCTGTACTGAGTACTCTGCTGGTTCTCCGCCAATAATGGCTGGTATCAGTGATACAAGCAAAGTCAAGTGGTCTGATCCATGATTAAATAGTAGATGTCTTTATTAGCTGCTGACCTTGCTTTGAACAGCATGGTTTCAAGAACTGTGTACCTATTAGCTGATTCTTTGATCCTTGAAAATAGGAACCAGATGAGTCCAATAATGCATTTTTATTGGCCTCTTTTCCGCCGTTCTCAAGATGAAATAACTCAAGTTCTGATGCCATGAGCCTTAACCTCATTAAGCCACTCAGCTCAACTGTTCAGATACTTAATCATCAGCACTTACCCATTGTATTTTCTCATGTAACAATCTCCGTATGAAAATTCAAGCAAATATTCCTCCCCCCTCCCCTGTACATTCTCATGTAGAGGACTTTGGGCATAGGGATTAGAGCACAACTCTGGTGTGAGGAAGGACTGGGCTTAGTGCTAGCCCCTTCTCCCCAAGAGGCTGTGAACTAGAAGTTGCTAAACTCCTCTGAGACTTGATTCATTTATCTCTGCATTAGGCATAGTATTAGTTCCTGTCTTAGAGACTTGGTGTTAGAACGGAATATGATAATACAAAGTAACTGTCTTTCCTCATCTTCCACACTGTTGTCTATTCTCTATCCTATCTCTGGTGTGCATTTATCATAAAACCCTACCAGATATAGTCATACATATACTGGTATGTTTACTTCCTTATTGTTCTTCTTTTACTTCCCATCTTCACCCTCTGTCAACACACACACACACACACACACACACACACACACATATCCAGATGTAAGCTCCATAAGGACAACCTTCTTTGGCTTGTCTACCATGCCTATAAAGAGGCTGTACATAAATGTCCCTGAACAAATATTCATGGAGTTAGTAGGGGTGGGGAACGTCTGGCCCATGAAATCATTCGGTCTGGCCCTGCCAAGGCATTAGGGGTGAGATAATTAAATGTTTGACCAAATATAGAGGGCTAATTTTTAAGCTGACAATTTTGTATGGCCCGCGAATGATGTTATAAATATTCAAATGGCCCTTGGCAGAAAAAAGGTTCCCCACCCCCTGGAGTAAAGGCAAGCATGAAAACTTCTTGCATGGTGGTGTCTGGTATGTGATCAGCTTTCAATAAAATGCTAGGTGATTTATTTTTCTTGGAAACAATGGCGAGTTTAGCTACATCCATCACTTTAACATCGGAAGCAGCCTGAAGTCAAGGGCAGAGTGAGGGAAGCCTGCATGAGGGACAAGAGCTTGGTTCTGGCTTCAACAACAGTAAGATAATTTGGGACAAACCATTTTATCTTTTCAGTTTCTCCCCATGCAGATTACTTTCATATGTGAGATTCTCTGAGATCTATATTCTTATTAATATTGTCACTAACTGTGATGTAAATACAGATCATGCTTGCTAGTGAAAGTGGTATAAAGACCAAGGAAAACATGTAGTTATGCTGACAGATGCTTTCCAGACCATCCCAGTGACCAACCGGGCATCCCCAATTAACCTCATAGTAAAAGGAAGGGAGCAGGAAATAGAAAGGTTAAACACTGTATGAGTATTTGAAGCCTTCCCAACGAAGATCATCCCTGCTTCCCTCTTTACCTAGTCCCACTCCACAAAACACAACGTGAGGGAAACCCCCTCAAGTTTGGATCAGATGAAAGAACCTGAGTAGCCTGGTGCTTGTTTTAGGATCACATTTGTCTGCCCTGCATGTTTGTTTTTCAGAACATGTGTCTCTTTCATAGAGTTGCCTTTGCTTTTTGACTTTATTTTTTCACCACGTTCATTACATGATTCACAAACTGAATAGGGCAAGGGTGGGGAGGAGGACAGTTTATGGAGGAGAAACACCAAACCTGGAGTTTCAGACTTTTAACACAGCCCCTTTCCATATTAAATTTTAAATACTCTTGCCATTTCATGGTAAAAACATATACACCAGTTTGTGTTTCCATAAGTAGATATCTGACAAGCAGTAAGAGGGTGAGAAATGATCATGGAAAAAGAAGGAAAGGGGGCAAGAGGATAGAATAAAGACAAGAAAAATGTGTGAAAGGTGAGGAAAGAATAAAAATAATTCTCAAATTCACAACGGAAAAATAGATGGTATCAACAGGTGGACTAATAACTAGAAAAAGTGGTTTAAGGGCAAAGTATTTAATTCTTAAAAACTTTTTTTCAGAATTTAGCAATTAGATGGTGATTTGATTGGAGAGATGTTTTGAAAAGGGGAAAAAATGAATAGTAGAAATGTCTAAAGATGCTGATTGAGAGGAACAACAAAGCCAGATGGCATAAATGGCATCTTTAGGGATTTTGTGGCATAAGAAGCTATGCTAAAAAGTGTCCCCTCTGTCCTGAAAATGCTGCAGCCACACTGAGCATGCTCGGTGTCCTTAGATAGCCACGTTAACCCACTTAATGTGCTTGACCCTAAAACTCTAACTTGCAGTCCTTCAGGCTCTGTTTTTTTAGCTGTCTCAGTATCTCATCAAACTGATTTTGCTGCCCTCCTGAACATCTTAATCAATACAAGTTGTCTTCTTTGTGAAATAGTTATGGCATATTCATACTTGATTATTTTAAGCAGCTATTAAAAAGAATGAGGATATCTCTATGTGTTGAAATTAGATTACGTTAAAAACTTATGTTGCAGAATAATTTGTATACTATGAGCCAATTTTGATTACTAATAAAAACATGTACACCATTTATTTGTATAATTCTACATAAATGTGGGAAAACAAACATAAACTGCTTTCTTTAGTGTTTTTAGAAGTGAGGAGGAAAATAAAAAGAAATGTGGGAGATTATTTTTTTATATTTCTATATTGTTTGTTATAATAATTATGCATAATTTTGTAGTTATATAGTAATGCAGAAAAGCATTTAAAGACTCTGTTATAGTTATTGTGTAGCATTATTAATTTATATGGACTATTTTTATGAGAATTATTTGGAAGCTCATTTATAGTTGGTCCCTAAATAATCCTTATATTTGATATTTACTCAATGCCTGGTTTAAACACTGATAGATATTGTTAATTGTATATCCAATAACCATTATCTCTTCTTTCTTTTTTTTTTCTTTTTTAAATATATTTTATTGATTTTTTACAGAGAGGAAGGGAGAGAGATAGAGAGTTAGAAACATCGATGAGAGAGAAACATTGATCAGCTGCCTCCTGCACATCTCCTACTGGGGATGTGCCCGCAACCCAGGTACATGCCCTTGACCGGAATCGAACCTGGGACCTTTCAGTCCGCAGGCCGACGCTCTATCCACTGAGCCAAACTGGGAGGCTGTTATAGTAATGTAAGTGGAAGGGGATGGAAATCTGACTGAGGCAGATGAAATGAACAGAGTGAATGAAGAAAACCGCAGTGATGGTGGCTGACATGTATGAAGTGCCTGTGGTCATGCAGGGCTGAATCTGAGCGCGTAGGACAGTGATGGCGAACCTATGACACGCGTGTCAGAGGTGACATGCGAACTCATTTTTTGGTTGAGTTTTCTTTGTTAAATGGCATTTAAATATATAAAATAAATATCAAAAATATGTCTTTGTTTTACTATGGTTGCAAATATCAAAAAATTTCTATACGTGACATGGCACCAGAGTTAAGTTAGGGTTTTTCAAAATGCTGACACACCGAGCTCAAAAGGTTCGCCATCACTGGCATAGGACTTACTTATGGTTTATAATATATGGCTTAGGTAGTGTTATTCTGTTTATAGAGGAGAAAACTCAAGCATGGAGACATCAATTAATTTGCTCAGGACTGCTTAACTAAAAAGTTCTGGAGTTGAGATTTGAAGCCATTTTTGCTTTGGAGTCTTTACACTGAACCATCTTGCCATTTTGACTTGCTTAATCGAAGAAATACAAGGCAAAGAACAAAATACATCATTTATTCACTAATAAGAATGGATGGTAGCCCGGGCCAGTGTGGCGCAGGTGGTTGGGCATCATCCTGTGCAACAAAAGGTTGCCAGTTCAATTCCAGATGAGGGCACATGTCTGGGTTATGGGCTCAATCCCCAGTAGGGGGAGTGCAAGAGGTGACCGATCATTATTTCACTCTCACATAGATGTTTCTCTTTCCCTCTTCCTTCCACTCTTCCTAAAAATCAACAACAACAAAAAAATCTAAAATAATGAATGATAAAGATAATGGACAACTCATTGCAAGCATTTAGCTTGTAGAAGAAAGCATGCCATTACATTAAGTTAACCAAGTATATATAGAAATTTCTATTTACGTCCCAAGGCCATAAACCAGAATCTGAATATTTCCAGTGGTCACTTCTTCCAACTCCTTATAAAGGATGAACGAAAACAAAATATTCAAAGAATTGTTTCATAAATGAAAGCCCACAAAGACAGCAAATATTATCAGTATCTGATGATTGTACTTGCTAAATTTTCCATTTTTCATCAAGATAATGAAAATAACCTACTCCTTTGAACTCTGTATTTTCTATTGGCTCCAAGCATGTTCCCCGTTGAAGAGGTGAGAGACTTAAAGGGGCAAAAAGACTATTCATTTAATTGTTGCTGTATGTACATTAGGCAGATTTAACTCCTCTTACCTGCTTCGCAAACAAGCTTGTGTACAACTCCCTCCTCCTCACTACCATATGCAAGCATGGCATCTTTTATTACATGGGTCTCTTCTTACTAGTTTTAATGTATAAATCTCCCAAAACAAGAAAATAGTGGCACTTATTAGATGATGCCACCCCTTTAAAAACAATGGGAAATTTTTTATTAAAATGGAACCTGCTTAGTTGATTTTCAATTGTAATTCTCATACTACACATTAAGACTCATGGATTAGGGTAAGGATGTGACTTTTACTTTAATTATCCTTTCCTTGATTGCTTTCATTTTATATGTTTAGATAGTGCTTTAATGCAAGGTGTATTTGCATAGCTTCTTAAAAATCACAAAAAGACATGCAATCACCATGTGTTAGGGTTCTCCACAGAAACTGAAGTATCAGGAGATACTGTATATCTGTGTCTACATCTATAACTATATCTTTTTTTTAAATATATTTTATTGATTTTTTACAGAGAGGAAGGGAGAGAGATAGAGAGTTAGAAACATCGATGAGAGAGAAACATTGATCAGCTGCCTCCTGCACATCTCCTACTGGGGATGTGCCCACAACCCAGGTACATGTCCCTGACCGGAATCGAACCTGGGACCTTTCAGTCCGCAGGCCGACGCTCTATCCACTGAGCCAAACCGGTTTCGGCTCTTCTTTCTTAATATGAAACCTTATAACAGTAGAAGAGTCAGCATAGTCAGCTTAAAAATAAAACAGGACAGAATAAAACTAAACAAAACAAAATAGAGACATTTACCTCCCCATAGTTAAAGGTGGTCATAAGATAAGGTCCTGCCAAAGTGACATGAGCCGATGTTACTTTGTGGGACTTTCAGAAGAAGTCCTTTACAAGGAAGACTGCTTGTGTGCACCCATCTGACCTTTCCATCTCACTCATTCTTGCTGCCTGGAATAAAGGCATGAGGACTGGAGCTCTAGCAGCCACCTTGGGGTATGAGTTGACATCGAGGATGGAAGCTACACACTGAGACTGAGGATGATGCAGCAGAAAAAGAAAGGAAGGTTTTCTGATGACTCCATGGTGCCAATCATCACACCTAGACTGCCTACTTCTAAATTTCTCTTATTTGAAAAAAAATTTGTTGTGTACTTAAATCAGTACTGTTTTCAGATTTTCCATTGCATGCAGATTAATTTGTCCTAATTTATATTAGCAGAATAGACAGACTAGGTGCCTATGAAAAATAAGTTTCTTATGAGAAAAATATAGAATTATGAAATCAGATTCCACATCTTTGGTTTTGTAGCACAGGCATATTCTTTTTGTGCTCAGTTTGTGGTTGTAGCTGTGTTGTTTCCATAAAACACTACCTGTATTTGGAGCTGTCATGGACGTTTTTGGTCTCTGCCTTTTTCTGCTAACAATAGAAGGTTTGGATGAATTGATTAAGCAAAAGTAAAAGTGCACTGAGGCAAGGGTGTTACAACCACTTAAAGCTGCTTTTAAGGGGTCAAAGTGCTAATCTGTGAAATTTCAGACAACAAAACATTGACTGTAAATAAGAAATCTGAGCTGAAGTCTTGTTCAATGGTATGAGAACAGACCTGGAAGGAAAGCCATCTAATAGGTTCTAATTCCAGCTCTGCTATCTAATTGTCATTTGTGCCTGAGTGATATCATTTAGCTTTTACATGCCTCATTAGTAAGATGTGATAACTGACCCATAAGGAAAGGAAATAGTACATGGTGAAGTGAAGCAAGGTTGAGGGAACTTTGTGAGAGCCCTCCTTCTATGAAAGAAGGTATATTTCTGAATGCATATGTGCCCAGCCATCCAGATATTATACTTACACTTGGAGCATGATTTGATGTCTGGCAAATGGTGTTTTGAACAAATGTGCCTAAAAAGAACAAAGAAGGTAATGATGTATAAGGGGTTGTGAGCCGGCAGCAATTTTTCTTCCTTATTTCTCCAGATTGTCAATGTCCATGACAGTGAGAACTAACTGTAGTACTAGCTCCTTTTATTACATAAAAAGCTTCTCATGCTACATAATTAAAATAATTGTCTTCAATCTCTTGTGCAACCCAGTTTCCTTTTTAAATTTTTGATTAAGCAGACAATGGGAACTGTTATCCCCATTTTACAGATGAAATCATTCAAGCTCAGAGGCAAGATATAAACTGACCAAGGTATTGATGGCACAGCTGGAAACCAAACTCAAGTTTTCTGCCTCTAAACCCAGCGGTGACCTAAACTCTTAGCCATTAAGCATGTAATATTCCAATGAGAATCTAAGATAACAATGGGTCAGAAACTTTAGAGGACAACAGGAACATCTGTCTCATTCACTCCTGATTTCTCAGGGCTTAGAACAATGCCAGTTAAGTCTAATGATAAAAAAAGAAAATGGTAGAAGAAAGAGATGCTTGGAACTATTTCTTCTAACTATAGGTAAAGGATCCTTTTGAATGTTGAATAAATTTTGAAACTTTGAGTTCTCCATTAAGCCACTTAGTTCAGGACATATAAAACTTAACATTTAAGAACTTTGCACAGTGACACCCACAAGATTCTAAGCCCATAAAGGCAGAGAAAGATGAGTTTTTTTCATTTTACTATTGTATTCTTGGGAATATCACAGTGCCTGGTGAGTTTTAATGTTTTCAAAATTCATAAATCAATTTACATTTCCATGTAAATAATAGCTACAGTAATTTGAAATCTAATGCCTTTGAAGAGTTAGTGCAGATTTTACAAGAGGTTGACTTTACACTTGGTACAACTTTGGCAACATCAAGTACAGTCTCAGTGGAATCATTTACTTGTATAGAATTAGAAATCCTAACAGAAAAACAGATTGACTTTGCCATCAATTATCATTGGTTTACACCTAAACAACAACAAAAAACAAATATTCTTCTTTGTAGCTCTAGTCCAAATACAGACATGCATGAAGACCCTTCTACTAATTTGGATCACAATTGCCTGAAGTACATATAACAAGAAATTATTTTTGTTATTGTTACCACATAATGTGTTCCAATACTCCTGAGCTATGGAATTTCCCTGAAGCAGATGGGAAGCCCTTTACTTTAGTAGGGGCATAGCCTTTGTAAGGTTTAGATTTGACAGGAGAGCTGTATCAGCTCAAATGAGAGAAATCTGGTGGCCCTGGAGCAAAATCCCTCTGCTGAAAGGACCAAGAAGGAATTTCTTTGGGAAGCTGACAGGAAAAAATCCCTGCAAAGGATAAGTGTAACCCAGATCTTTAGGCCCTTTCAGCTTCTGCTAAGGAAAGAATTAAAATTTTAAATGAATCCAAAGAAATTGGAAAACTGAATGAAAAATGACCTAGAATACAATGCTTTGTATAGTGCTTCTTTCTCCTGACTGAATAAATAGTGTTTGGCGGTATTTCTTGCTACATAACCACCAGCTTTTTCTTCTTAAGGTCCCTAATAACCTTTACACTCAGTGTCCTCATCTTTGACTGCTGTCCAGAAGGTCACTCTACATTCCTTTCTTGCAACTGGTCTTAATAACTCAGTTATTTTTCTTCAAGTTTTCACAACAGTTCTGCTTGTGCCTAAATACAGTAATTTTGAGATATCATATGTAACAAAGCATTTAGAAAATACTGCCATCAGAATTCCTGCAGCACATATTCATATATGCAAACAACTTGAATAATGAGCAGGGCTTAGAAGGCATCTAATTTGGTTATCTCCTCTTGAATATAGGCTATTTATGACCCCGAGAAATTGTGACTTGTCCTGAAGCCACAGGTTTATTGGCAAATAATAACAAGAACTCAACAATAAAAACTGAATTAGAGCCAACATCTATTAGATGCTCACCATGCGTCAACCACTGTATTAAATGTTATATGTGAATTATCTCCTTTAATCCTAACAACAAACCTATGAGATAGGTTCTACTGTATCCCCCTGTGTGATAGCCTATCTGAGTGTTCTTTCCACAGATCAACAAGATCTCTTCTTAATGTTGAGAAATGATGATAATCCTTAGTGGTGATGTAAACTTGTCACAGAAGTGAAATGATAAAATGCTAAGAATCATAAATATTTGTTTTGGCCATTTTAAAGATCAATAAAGTGGTAGCCATACTATAATTACAACAGTTATTTTCTTACTTTATCCTGCTGTTGTTTCCCAACTGTTTCCTCATACCACTGTAAGCATAAGGTCCAGTTCTGAAATTATTCCTACCACCTTGGCTCTCAGCCCTGGGAGTAAGATCCTACTATGTCAGGGTGCTAGAGACATGGATGCCCCAAGCTTGGGATCCTAAAATGTTATAGTGCAAAAATACTAGTAGATAGACACTGGTGTCGAGCTGCCTAAGGTAATCTGACTCAACCACTTAATACTTGTGTGACCTTGGTCAAGTCATTTATTCTCCCAATTTTTCGAAGGGTTAGATGTGTATTATTAAGTTATTTTTAGGTCATCTATGTAAAGCAGACAGAAAATCCCTGATATAGCAATGTTATTTTTTTATTCCATTAAATAATAAATAGTATTGTCAAAGCACACAGCATTGGGAGAGTCTACTAGCTTGAGACAAACTCCCCACTATCTTTGTCATCCAACCCATGAACTGAATTTAGTCACCACTTGAGGCACCCCATGTGGTATGAACACCTTGAGGTTTCCCTGGGCAATCTCTTCCACCTGTGGACCTCTATTGTCTAACTACCTCAATCCATCAAAGTAATGTATTAGCTAGGATTGAGCCTCAAAAGGAAAATGATGGAGGTCTGGATCTCTTTAGAGTGCAAAAATACTAGTAGATAGACACTGGTGTCAAGCTGCCTAAGGGAATCTGACTCAACCACTTAATACTTGTGTGACCTTGGTCAAGTCATTTATTCTCCCAATTTTTTCAAGGGTTAGATGTGTATCATTAAGTTATTTTTAGGTGATCTATGTAAAGCAGACAGAAAATCCCTGATATAACAATGTTATTTTTTTATTCCATTAAATAATAAATAGCATTGTCTAGAAGCACACAGCATTGGGAGAGTCTACTAGCTTGAGACAAACTCCCCACTATCTTTGTCATCCATCCCATGAACTGAATTTAGTCACCACTTGAGGCACCCCATGTGGTATGAACACCTTGAGGTTTCCCTGGGCAATCTCTTCCACCTCTGGACCTCTATTGTCTAACTACCTCAATCCATCAAAGTAATGTATTAGCTAGGATTGAGCCTCAAAAGGAAAATGATGGAGGTCTGGATCTCTTTAGTTCCAAATAATTCTTGACCTTTGTACAAAGGTTTCCACCATCTCCTCAGTGATAAACATTTTATATTAAGTGGGTATCAGAGTGACAATTTTTATTTGTTGGTTCATGAACTTGAGTGTTCACCAGGTGAAATATGAAACTGGTTATCTTACACAGAGGGCAAGGAGAGACCAAAGAAAGAGACACACCACTCCAGATTGCTAGTGACAGGTTAAATCGACAAGACAAGTTACTGTATTTATGAGGCTTGTCTTAGTGACCACAAGATGAATAGATCTTGGCACCTGCCCACAAGAATCTAATGTCAGAGGAGAAGAGGGTTTAGGGGCTGGGGGAAAAAGGTGAAGGGATTAAGCAAAGGAAAAAAAAACAACATACCTCATCAACATAGACAATAGTATGGTGCTTACCAGAGGGAAAGAGAGTGAAGAGTGGATAAATGGTGATGAAAGAAAACTTAATTTGGGGTGGTGAACACAGAATACAATATACAGCTGATGTATTATTAATTGTACAATTAAAACCTATATAATTTATTAACCTGTTACCCCAATAAAGTCAATACAATTTTTTAAATAGAGGCCTCAATGGGGTTCAGTCATGTATACTGTCCAGATGGTCTCAGCAACACCTTACTCTTAAAAGGCTATATCCTTAAAATGACTACTAGTGTGGGAAGAGTAGGCAGAATGTACATTCCTGGGGCAGGGCCATGGGTAGAGACTCTGATTGCCTGGGTCCCACTGGAGAGTTAACAGGTGGTCACACCCTCTTAATGACCTCCTCCAACATTACCAAAAAGGACGTCTTGTTATACCCTTTCCCAGGGCAATAATACATACTTGCCTTATACTTCTAAGTGCAGAGTCAACCTTGAAGAGACTTTCCAGATCCAAAAAAGGAACTCCTCCAGGACAACTTTCTCTTTACACCAAGACTAAGACATGGCTGGTGGCTTTTTAGAAAACAGCCATTTGCTTTTTTATTGTTTTTTAAATAATTAAAGTGCTATCTAAACAATGTACCATGGTTCCCAACTATTTCATACCCTAATTACACTGACGTGCTTTCTGATATGAGAGCACATGAGTGCACCTAAAGGAAATAAGACTGAAAGCACAGTAGGATTTTAATAACAACAGAAATAAAATCCAGAATAACACGAACATAACACATTGTGCTTCCTGAAATCATATGTATCTTCACCTGCTATTGCTAATCCAGAGAAGGATTGATTGAAATTTTCCCAGCTGGTAAATTGTAGCAGATAGCTGTGTGCAAAGTTGCGTTACTGGAAACCTAATGACACCCTATGCAAACATGAAACTTCAACATCACATCTTTTACTCAGCTTGAATATCTTAATAATGTACCAAACACTGGGTCTATGCATCCAGTAAATATTTACTAGTAATCTACTCTCTTTATCACATTATTTTATTCTATCTTTATACTATATCCATTCATCGCCTGTGAGTTCTCTATATTTGTGTTGTCTCTTTTAAATATGAGACACCAAGGTTATGAAAGACTTGATATAGATATAAATATCAGGTTTTTTAGCATGCTATACTAAGGACTAGACAGTAATAATTGTACTTCATATAAATCTAAAAAAAACATCACAAATTATAGCAAAAAAGAAAATAAAAATAATATTTCTGTTTTTTGGAACAGGAGGAAAGAATGTATTACACCTTCGTAAAAAATGGGGTGGGAGGTAATCAAATTAATAAAAAGCATTAGAATTTATATAAAGGGTACATGAAATGAGATCTTCTGCCCTAAGAATCTAGGATTCTCTCATCTAGTTATTGGAGAAATGATTATTGTTGGTTTATAAAGTATATTGCGGTCAGGGCATTACTTTTAAAGGAAAAACCACATGATACTTAAGTGTGAAAAGTAGATATGCATTACTTACAGTCTTTGCTTATGACACAACAGAGTATCAACATTATTTTAACTGTCTTTGTAGCAATGATGCTATGATGCCATCAAGAGAACCAAACTTTGGTAATCCAAGTTCATGGATACCCTATTATAATGTCATTATGGTAGGAAAATGATTTTAGTGCAAGTTAATGGAAACCACATTACACTGGTAAGCAATTTTATTGTAAGTCTGTGAAGACCACATTATGATGGTCAAACAATTTCTCTGTAAGTCTATGAAGACTGCATTAATAATGCCATTATAAGAGCAAAACAATTTCAAATAAACTCTGTGGGGACTCATTTCACTGTCATGATGGTGGCAAAATGATTTCAGTGTATGTTTGTGGAGAACCCCTTACAATGCCATTATGACAGCATTATAATAGTAAAAAAAATTACGGGGAGCTCATTATAATGCCATTATAATTCCATTACATTGGTTAAAAGATTTCAGAGTAGCTCTACAGCAACATCACTACAATGGTAACAATTAGGTCATAGAAAATACCAGAGTATATGACACTTGAAAGGAAAAACCAGGTCTAGGTTTGGAAAGATCAGATTGATATCCAGCAAAGACCCAGGTTTATTAATAAAGTTTTACCTTAGTGTTTAATTCTATGAAAACTTCTTTGCCAATAGATTATCCAATCTGTCATCATGGCTGGAGGTATTTGTGATTGAAATTACAAATTTAATTACCTATGAGATAAGTTATTTTTATTGTCTTGAATACACTGCCATCTAGAATATGGTGCCCCTTGGGAATCTGTCCTACCTGTGGACCTCTGTTGTCTAGCTGCCACAATCCATCAAAGGAAATTTAAATTTGAACCCCAATATAGAGTGGTAGAGGTATTTCTTTTATTTTGTTTTGGAGTGCTATATAAACCATGTACCATGGTCCCCAACTATTTCACACTCTTGATCTCTTTGTTCCTGAAAGGTTTCTTGGCCTTTATATAAATTTGCTCTGTATTTTGCAACTGTATCAGTCATTTAGATTCATAACCTCAATTTATTGTATCATGACCATAGATGATATCCCAATCTTCATCCAGCTGATTGAAAAATATAGGCTATTGAAAAGTTTTGTAAGAAAGATTGTAAATGGCTCAGTATATAGGCTGAATAATGGCCTCCTAAAGATCTTCACCACCGAGTACTACTCAGCCATAAGAAAGGATGAAATAGCGTCATTTACAACGACATGGATGGACCTTAAGAACATTATGCAAAGTTAAATAAGTCAAACAGAGAAAGCTAAGAACTATATGATTTAACTCATATGTGGAATATAAAACTTATGAACATAAACAGCAGTGTGGTGGTTGCTAAAGAGAGGGGGATGGGGAAAGAAAGAGGTCCTAATATGAGGTGACAGGAGAAGATTTGACTTTGGGTGGTGGGCACATGGTACTATATACAGATTTTGTAAATTAGTAATCCACACATGTAACCTATATGTTTATGTTGTCTAATGTCACCCCAATAAAATTTAAAATAATGGAAAAAAAATCTTCACATTTTGCCTGGCCAGTGTGGTTCAGCAGTGAGAAATATGTGAAACTCAGATAAATATTCTAAAGGTATCTCTAGAAATATCTCATTCTTTCTATAAATCTCAATATCTCTCTCCCTCTCTCTCTCTCTCTCTCTCTCTCTCCCTCCCTCCCTCCCTCCCTGGTCTTTTCCTGGCAAGGGAGATAATATATGCCTATGGAGATACTTTGGGGGCCATGACACAGGAAAAAAAAAAAGAACAGATTAGTCACCCCACCTGGAGTGAGGATAGAGCAAAGTTGACATGATGTGCAAAACAGATAGTGCTCAGCAAGGGTCACTGTGCTCATTCACATGTCTCAGCCTCCTTTGCAGTTGGGCTAGGGACATGGAAGTGATTTCTGGCAGGTGAGATGTGATTGGAAGTTATGTGCCATTTCTTGTTCAGAACATTTTCTACAAGCTAGTATGCCTCCTACTCTCTTTCCCTGTTACAAAAATTTGGAAGTCATATGCTGATAAGGAGATGTGACAAAATGGAAGAAACCTGGATCCTTAAATTACCAAATGGAAAAAAATCCTCTGCTAAACTATGTTGGATAACTTTTATGTGTTAACCTACCAAGATTTTGGAGTTTGTTGTGACAGCTAGCATTTATAACCCTAACTAATGACATATAGGGAGCAGAAACCGAGTTAAAAATCCCTTCCCATTTGGAATAAACTCCAGTTTTTCCAGAAGTATCTGCTACCCAAACAAAAGCAATGTAGCCCTTAATGGGCACGCCAACCTAAGAGAAAGGGCAGTAGGAGATGTGATTTAGAGACAATTCCTCAAAAAGACTTAAAGAATTGAAATCCTTGATCCTTATTAATTATTGTGGTGAGTATGTTATAATAAAACATATTTTACAATTATTGTTTACTTAATTTTCTTAAAAGAGACTTGGAGAAGGATCCAAGAATAATACGAAAGAAACTTTTCAGAGGTAGAAGAGTTTACAAGCAAGAAAAGCTTGGGAGGCCTACCTAACCTCAAAGGTATTTGCACAGAGCAGGGCGGTAAATCTACTTTCATATAATTGTGTGAGGTGAATCACACCAAAGCAACGAGTGTCCCAAGGGAAGATTCATGCTTAAAAACTTCAGGTCTGAACCAAATGATCCCACTTTATCAACATTCAAGAACATGCTGGGTGACAAGAGGCCAGTAAGCTCCCGCTGCGGCAGGTGCAGTTAGCCGACAGCCTCCAGCTTTAGCACCTCTAGACCCACTGAGCCATTTGCGCTGAGTGCATGCTTCCCCAACCAACGGCTAAGCACAGGGGGTAGTCGAGCCCGGTCATTCAGTGATCTAGTGAACAGCCTTTGCTAGGAGATCCCTCTCAGGCCTGGCTGAGAATTTCTCAGAATTGCAATGAATCTAAAGTGTTCCCTATCCTCTCCTTTCTTCCTGCTCTCCTTTCACAAATGGCAGGTGTGCTCGGTGCCGGAGGCAGGCTTTACCCTCTTCTGCTCCCGACCCCTTCAAACTTCACAGATGAATTCCAATTGTCATCCAGTGTTTCTTAGATGGCCTAAACGGACACAAATCACACTGGAAGTTAAGTTCTAGGACCGGCTCCCTTCACACCCACAGAGCAATGAGGAAACCCAGCCTAGGTGTTGTTCCCTATCCTCTTCTCCTTTCTTCCCGCTCTCCTTTCACAAATGGCAGGTGTGCACTGTGCCGGAGGCAGGCTTTACCCTCTACTGCTCCCGACCCCTTCAAACTTCACAGATGAATTCCAACTGTCATCCAGTGTTTCTTAGATGGCCTAAATGGACACAAATCACACTGGAAGTTAAGTTCTAGGAGCGGCTCCCTCCACACCCACAGAGCAATGAGGAAACCCAGCCTAGGTGTAATAAGGAGCAAGGTCAGTCCCCAACATAAGGTGACTGCTCCTTTCTTAAATACCAATTTTTAAATAATAAATGTATTTATTTGTTTGTTTATCTGTTTATTTTCTTATTGCCCTACTCAAGGGTTTTGTTTGGCTTTGGGCAGTCCAGATTTGCTCTGGGCCAGTGAAGGCTGAAGCTATATCAGTGAGGTACAGTGAGGTGTTAGCATCAACACTTCCATGCTCAACCTACTTTTCTCATATTCTGTTTACCCTGAAGAATCAGGTAAGTCAGGCTTTCTCACACTCCCACCCCAAAGTTGTCTAGCAAATCACTGCATGCAGGTATATGCAGTATATGTACATCTTCCTTTAACCTTCAAGCTTTGCATCTCTCAAATATTGATCTTGGGAGACAGTTAAAAGAATAGGTCTCATGATCCTTTCATACACAAGGAAGCAGAGCAGGCTGGTATGCGGATCAATAAAGATGTCCTGGGTGTTCTTACTATAACGACCCTTGAACTCATGAGCAGGTGATGTATAGCTCTGCTTCTTGTGGAAGCATCTCTTCCTGGCCTCCCATGTTGTATTTAACTGCAATATGTAGTAAATAAAAAGATTTGCAAAAAATTTTATTGAGCATGGCAGGGGTTAGGGAAATGACACAGGGTAATGAAAGGTATAGAGCATTTGATTTCAAAAATAAATTATTATTAAATTTAGACTTTTGTATGAAAAACCACATACTCAAGTTCTCACCAGATATTGTCTTTTGCATATCCATCTGTAGAGTAAGCACTCAACAAATGATGATTGCCCTTAACAAAATTAAAAGGAACATTATATCCAATGTCAAGAGTGTGTGAAAAGTGTTCCTTAAAAATATAATCTATAAAGAAACTTCTGGAAGTAAAATGAAATACCAAAATAAATGTAATTAAATAAAGATAGAAAATAAATTACTAAAAGATAGATTGGGATAGCACACTGAGCCTGTCATGCAAATCAATCTGCCTAAAATCTAAGTTAGGAAAAGTTTGATATCATTGATATGGGACTATTAAATATAACATAGTAATGGTTCAGGATTGTTTAGACTTCTAACCAAATTTGATCCAAAAAAGGTTGTAGGCAATCCATCTTAAAAACCACAGACAGACTCATCCCCAAAATTCTGTAAGGCCAAAGCTGTGTTTTCTATAAAGATTTATTAATGGTTCTCTTGATAAAAATATATGCTAACATAAAAATACGCAGAATAGAAAATCAAAGAAAATATCCTCCTGGAAATAGAATAAATCAGATTTAAGGTTGTCACTACAGATATTCAAAAAAAATTTTTTCCTTAATTCTATTTCATATTTTAAATCTTTTAAAATTTATTTTTATTAATTTCAGAGAGGAAGGGAGAGGCTGAGAGAGATAGAAATATCAATGATGAGAGAGAATTATTAATCAGCTGCCTTCTGCACACCCCACACTGGGGATCAAGCCTACAACTCGGGCATATGGCCTGACTGGGGATCAAACTGTGACCTCCTGGTTCATAGGTTGATGTTCAACCACAGAGCTATGCCAGCCAGGCCTATTTCATATTTTAAAAACAAGGCATTCCATAGCATTTATGCTCCCCCACCAATTTTCCAAAAGTGTATTTTAAATATTTATGGTTTGATGACATTCAAAAATTGTTTTAATCTTTTTCCTTTTAATATTAGCAACTAAGTGCAATTTCAGATACATCATCCTTATGTTTCTAATTCATTTGCAATTAAAATTATTTAAAAAGTAACTTTTGAAGTTTTTAGAACTTTTTCCTCATGAAGAAAGGAAGGTCATGCTTTGCCAAGAAGGCATGAACTTGAATATTTAAAAGTTTGTTAGATTTAAAATTTCAACCATAAGGACAATCACTGGGCTCTGAACTCAAATGAATAAGTTTCCTAATTTTTTATATATAAACTTCCCAGGGTCAGGACATGAATCTTAGCCAACAAATTCAAGCTTCTCTAAAAGTGAAAGATGATTGGATTTTGTGAGAGCTCGAAAGCTATGTTCTAGGTAAATCCATTTCTAATGCTCAGGGTGTGGGAGAGGGCAGCATTATTCTTCTGAAGAACAGAGCTGAGCACAAAAATGTAGATTCTACAAACCCACTGGCACCATGTGTGCTTTCTCCTGAGTTCTGACAAATATTAAGATCTAAGTTCAGAGGCATTCCCAAGCCATGTGGCCTTCCAGTGGGACATCCTGGGAGTCTACTCTCCCCTAAACAGCTGAGATTCCACAGAGTTATTAAAAGCTAGATCTAGGCACACTTTGTACAACACCTCTGCTTGACTCCATTGAGCTAATGTTCGGTTGCTCTTAGACTATATGAATAAAAGTGAAGATTACGTTGATCTCCAGAGAGTTTCAGACTTTCTTTTTCTAAGAAAAAGCATTAACATATTTCCAAGAAAGCATCAGATGAACTTCTGCCTTTAAGATGAACCTGGGTCCAGAGCTGAGCTACACCAGGAGAGCTCTCGGGCATCTGCACGGCCTATATTTCCCTGATTTTCCCAGGGCAGCAGAAGATAGAGAAATGGCCTGTTGCCCTGGAAACTGCACAGTGGTCTGCCACAAGACTTTCCTGGCCTGTGTCGGGAGGTGGACGAACTCTACTTGACTGTTGTCATTATTAAATGCGGGAGGAGAAAATAGTAACAGTTAAGTGCTTCACAAAATGCCCTACTGTTTATACCCACTTCTGCCCTCCCAGTTGCCTTTAAGGACAAGGGTTGGGACAGAGTCCATCTTTTTTTATGCACATAAACTAGGGAGGGCAAGGAATGTGGTGAAAAAGATACTGGATTGAAGAAAGTCATAAAATTTGGTATTAGCCACAAACAAGTTTTGTGACCTTTAATAAATCACATAAATTAAGCAGTTCCCACCATTCTCATTTGGAAAAAAAAATAACTGGTGATCCTTTGGGTTCCTTATGTGTGTATAAAAGTACAGCTCTGTTTTCAAAGTGGTAGGCACAAGGGTTGGTGGGAGTTACAGAACATCCTTTATTAATACATAGATTATTTTCAAGGAAAGGTTAGGCTGGGTTTGTGTCATGCTGAAATTAAAATTGCATCCAATTTCTTGGGGTTTTTGGAGGGTGGGATCGGTGCTGCTGGGAATACAGATAGATGAGCTGTATTAGGTCATCTTGGAAAAATATTCTGGTTGCATTTGATAGAGGCCAGAAGTGATGGGGAAGAACGTCCAGGAGGTTCATCTCATGTCATACTTGAAAGATCACTTGTGCATGTGTGCATTTATGCTTAAAAGAGCTGACTCAGGAATGCTGTGACAGCTTTTAACTTAGAATTCTCTTATTTTTCTGGATTTCTGTCTCCTTCTTAATGGTATTTTAATGCAGTTTTTGTGTTCAATTATAATAGTGTTGCTAAATACAGTAGGTCTGATTCCACAGAAGAAGAATAGTTTTTTCAAAATCAGCATTTTTCTGCTGATTTGCCAGCTGCTTCAATAAATACTCATCTCCCAACTTCAAAGGCGTATATTGCACTCTTACTAAATATAAATGCCAGCTACTGTATTATGGCTTTTGAGTTCTCCTTAAAATCAAACACAAAATCTGCACTGCGAGAGAACCCTCTCTCAACCGTGTGCAAGTGATTTTGCTGACTCAGGTGTCCTAGAGAGTAATCAATGTTTTTCTAGTCATTTCTTCCCAATGTTCATGTCTGACTATAAGTGAGTGAATTAGCACCTCCTTTTCTAGTTTTGCCATCTTTATTATTTCTACATCTAAACCATAGGAAAGTATTAGTCAGGACAACTTAATTTTATAAAAATAAGACAATGTTGATGTCCTACCTGTTTTTTCAAAAAGACTTTCAACCTGCCTGGTGGGATAGGATCAAATATGCATTAGGCATCAAGTATACATTTTTACTGTTGGACACATAGAGCAATAAGATTAACAGGCATTGTGAAAAATTAACTAAATGATTATGTGTAGAATCCTCAATATAGTAATAATTATATTGTGCTTTTATACACAAATATAGGAATAACCCTAGATAAGGATCAGCAGAAATATCAGGCTATATTTTCAGCCGTATGTTATTTTTCTCACAGTTCTCATTGAATTGTGTGTGTGCATTTTCTTATTTTTTAATCGGCATTGCAAGAAATACAACCAATTAAGCCTTTCAGTATCTCCTAACAATAGTAAAAAGGCAGCTATAGTAATTGCAGTAAGCATATTTGTTGGTGTTTGTATTTAGAAAAATACTTGTTGGTCTTTTATTTGACAGAAACTAAAGCTGGGGAATTGTTACAGAAACAAATGCAATCCAAAAGCAAAGTCACTTCACTTTAAAAAAAAAATTATGCAAGTCTGTGCTTTTGAGTAAACATTTCTATCTAATAGCCTATTCAGGTTAATTAAAAGAAAGTATGAATTGCTGGGTTCTGAGGTGGCAGCCCCTGCTGGATGATTCTTGGATTGATAACAAACCTCCTTGGTAACTATATTCACAAACACCAGGTTGACTGTTTTCCAATCAAACTATTTTTTCCCACACCTTCGGAAGATGAGAAAAAAAACGTAAGGCTCTAAGTTACTGAGCCTGGCGTACTGCATTCTCAGACACATGGGTGGCCAAGAGCAAATGGCCAGAAAACACTCTTATTTGGTAACTTGTTTTCATAAAGTGACATTAGTGGCCCACCCTGGATTCTTGATACACAGACTATCTACACATAGCACCAATTTGAGGGGCAAGTGGGCTGAATGCAAACAACCAGGTATTGACTAGATTTGGCCACTTTGGGTTGTTGGTTTTGTCAAAATAACTGGCCATTTAAATGAATTCAATCATTTTTAAAATCAGTTTGTGGATGCAGACACAGCCACAGTCTAACATAGTTGACATTCTTCTCCTTGCAGCTGGAATTAGAAATTAGACACTTTTTTAGACTCTCATCCATTCAGAGCCCATTTTCTTTGCATACTTTATGGTTTGAGATTTCTAAAATAAAATCTTATATGCAAAGTTTGATTTAAAATGTTGTAAGTCAATGTAATTGGAATTGTTTACAGTATTTTCTATGACTTTTATCAGATGATCATCATACTTACACTAAATCATAGACACTGGAGACATGCTGAAGTTTGATATGAGATTTACAGATAAAACATCTAGTTTAGCATATTTTTTACACTTTATCCAGAAATTTTGGTACTATAAATAAAACCTGCAATTTGAAAAAGAGATGTCTTTCTGATTGTTACCAAAAACTTATTGATTGGAAATTTTAAATGCTCTACTTTGTTAATTATTTAGAATGCAAGTTTACTTATAGATTACTCCCTTTGGGATGTAAGCTTTCTGAGGACAGGGACTTTGGTTGTTTTTCATAGTTGTAAGCTCAATGCCTAGAGCAGTGCTTGTCATGCAGCATGCCCCTACCAAATATACCAGTATATCGTATTCGAGTGTTACATAAAATTTTATTATATGAATGATGCATTCCAAGTGCTGTGGCAGATTCTGGGGTCACCAAGCAAAACAAGCTTTTTGTAATAAGAAAGCTAAAAGTCTAGTAAAAGATAAAGAGATTATCATAATATACGTTAAATACCCTATTAGGTATAAACATGAAAAGGTGTGGAAGCACAGATTTTTAAAAATGATTGAATTCATTTAAATGGCCAGTTATTTTGACAAAATCAACAACCCAAAATAGAGGAACCAGGAAAAGTACCCATAATAAGTAATGTCTCAGTTAATATTTTAAAAATAAATTTTATTTAATATATTTTTATTGATTTCAGAGAGGAAAAGAGAGAGAGAGAGAGGAAAGAAATATCAATGATGAGAGAGACTCATTGATCAGCTGCCTCCTACACATCCCACATTGGGGATTGAGCTCACAACCCAGGCATATGCTCTGACTGGGATTCAAACCATGACCTCCTGGTTCATAGGTTGATACTCAAATACTGAGCCACACGGCCAGGCTCAGTTAATATGTTAAGGATTCACAGGAACTGACCAAATGAAGGAGCTACAAACCAATGGCTGGAGAAGTATGTATGTACGAAACTAAATCTTGAATAGCTATGTGAACTCAGTTAAAAAAAATGACTAATTTGAAGAGAACACTAAAAGTATATTTGGGGGAACACGGGAACATGAAAAGAGTATTAACTACAGTATGTAGAATGGGTTGGAAGAACCACAAACATGATACACTTGGGAAATATTGCAGATCTAAAATAAGGCAGTGGCTTTGGAGTTGGAAAGACTTAAATGCATTTGAGAGATATTTAAGAAGTATGATGGAAAGAATTAAGAGAAATAAGTTTAGGGATGGGATGAAAGTGTTGGTAGAGCTAAGGGCGAATCCCAGTGTATAGATTGGAAGACTGGATGGATGGTGGTGCCATACAACAAGCTTGGACACAGCTTACTGGTTAATCAATTAGCTCTAAATATAACTTTAATTATTGCTATTCCAAGTCTGCATTGCATCCAATAATAACTCAAAGATGATAAAATTAAAGGATTTTAGAAAATTGGTTATGATTTCTAAACTTGTTCTGGTGCAAAACTTTTTATAGACATGGGCTAGAGCCTGAAATTCAGAAGCTTACAAGGCATAAAAGATTTACAGAGCAGCATTTTAGTTTTATACATGATTATTTGTTTACTCATTTATTTGCTCCAATATTGGGTAGACTTAAAAGAGAATAATTAAAGGAATGGGGTCTGAGTAGGTGGAAGTCCACATGAACCAGGTCACAAAGGCTGCTATTTGCAACTGGATGGAAGAGAGGCAATATTTTCTGAGATGTTAGGGAAGGGATGAAGTGTATGTGGGTACAGATAAGCTGGTAGTGTGGGGTTGGGAGAGGCTTTATGGCTTCCATTTGATCTTTGAAATCAGGCTGGTGATGGGGTAGAGGCTTTAGTAAGCTAGTAATATTTTGAAACAATTCCTGTACAGATAATAAAGACATCCTGGGAGGCATTTGGTAATATAGCAGCATAATTTTAAACTTATGAAACTTCCAGTTTTCCTGCATTTTATATGTTTAATGACAGCTTGTTGGCATCTGTAATCAATGCTAATTTTGTCCAGACATATTATATCTATTGCAATTCATTTCCAGTGACCACCTATGCAATGTCTCTGGGTAGGAGATGGATGAAGAGGTAGTAAGGGTAGGGGAAAGGTAGTAGACTAGTATGTAACTGACCCTGACTTTGAGACATGCTTCTCACTGTTTACTGGGTGAATCAATCACTATAGCTCATGAAATTAATCTTTTAGGATCTATCAGAGTCAAATAAAAATTACTCACTCTGGATGAATAATCCTGTACTTATGTGCAACTTTACATATCCTGGCACTATATGCTGTTGGGAGACAGGGTACCATGTTTAAAAGAACAAATATCAGGAGTAGGAAGAAATAAGCTCAAATTCACTCAGATACCATCTTGTAAAAAAAATTTTAATCTCTTTGAATACCATATTTTTCATCTTTAAAATGTGAATGCTCAATCTCATAGGTTATTGTATCACTGTGTTTAGTACAGCTTGGACACAGCTTACTGGTTAATCAATTAGCTCTAAATATAACTTTAATTATTGCTATTCCAAGTCTGCATTGCATCCAATAAGAGCTCAAATTCACTCAGATACCATCTTGGAAAAAAATTTTTAATCTCTTTGAATACCAGGTTTTTCATCTTTAAAATGTGAATGCCCAATCTCATAGGTTATTGTATCACCGTGTTTAGTACAGCTTGGACACAGCTTGCTGGTTAATCAATTAGCTCTAAATATAACTAATTATTGCTATTCCAAGTCTGCATTGCATCCAATAATAACTCAAAGATGATAAAATTAAAGGATTTTAGAAAATTGGTTATGATTTCTAAACTTGTTCTGGTGCAAAATTTATGTGTTCTTAAAACAATATTTTGCATTTTAAAAATTTTGGTAAAATATTATTTTTAATAAAAATAAACCTTAGTTAAAAGATTTTTGTTTTTGCACATAAGTACAGGATTATTCATCCAGAGTGAACACACACACACACACACACACACACACACAATGTCCTGGCACAATATTCTGTTAAAAGACAGAGCATGCCCTAGCCGACTTGGCTCAGTGGATAGAGCGTCAGCCTGTGGACTTAGGGGTCCTGGGTTCGATTCCGGCCAAGGGCACATGCCTTGGTTGTGGGCTTGATCCCCAGTGGGGGGCATGCAGGAGACAACTGATCGATGATTCTCTGTCATCATTGATGTTTCCATCTCTCTCTCCTCCCTTCCTCTCTGAAATCAATAAAGAAATATATTTAAAAAAAGATAGAGCATATCTTTTTATCTATATCTATATCTACAACTATATCCACATCATTTATATCTATATCTATCTACCTATCTATTGAAAATACACACTGAAGTTTATTTTTTGTCTTGTCGTGAAGAACATATAGATGAGGTAGCTACAGATGTCAAGGAAATACTTAGATATATGACCCTGAAGTTCAGGGATATGAGCATAAACAAATGAATATATTTGAAAATATTCAATATATTATGGTTATATTTGATTAATCTGTGAATATATTTAAATCCAGCATCTGAATGTACATCCAGTATCTCCTACCAGGTAGTAGTAACTGCTCAATATTATTTCTTCCACTCACTCTATGTAATTCTTCTACTTATGTCTTTTAGAGTTTGCTGTGAGGAGGAAAGTTGCTAAGAGAGTACATCTTAAAAGTTCCCAACACAAGGAAAAAAATTATAACTATGTGTGGTGATGGATGTTAAGTAGATATATTGTGGTGATCAATTTACAATATATACATCTATTGAATCATTATGTTGTACACCTGAAACAAATATAACCTTATATGTCAAATATAGCCCAATAAAATAATAATAGAAGTAAAAGAGATAAAGATGATCTGAAAACTATTAAAATAATTAATTTACCTGACAGATATTGCTATATTGAATGCTGACTGCTCCCAAGCTTCATCTGAGCCTTACCATAAATTTACTATGAAGGTTAAAACTGTCATACCTTTATTCCTTTTATTAAGACCTTTACTTTTATAGAATGAGCTTGGAAGTGTTCCTTTCTTTTGAATTTTTTTGGAATAGTCTGAGGAGGATAGGTTTTACTTCTTCTTTGAATGTTTGGTAAAACTCCCCTGTGAAGCTGTCTGGCCCCAGGCTTTTGTTTGCTGGAAGCTTTTTGATGACTGCTTCAATTTCCTCCATAGTTATTGGCCTATTGAGATTTTTAGATTTTTCCTGATTGAGTTTCGGAAGGTTGTATTTTTCTAGGAATATGTCCCATTTTCTCTAGGTTGTCTAGTTTGTTGGAATAGAGTTGTTCATAGTATTTTTTTAACAATCATTTGTATTTCTGTGGGGTCTGTTGTTATTTCACCTCTTTCATTTCTGATTTTG
>NW_005363247.1:2306396-2306984 GCF_000412655.1 Myotis brandtii
CTCCCTCTCCCTTCCTCTCTGAAATCAATAAAAATATATTTAAAAAATATTTTTAGACTTAATAAATGTATTCAACAATGTAGCAGGATACAAAATTAACTCCAATAAGTCTATGGCATTTTTATACACCAATAGTGAACTTACAGAAAGAGAGATTAAAAAAATAATCTCATTTACCATTGACCCCCAAAGTTAAGATACCTAGAAATAAACTTAACTAAGGAGGTAAAAGACCTGTACTTGGAAAACTACAGGACACTGAAAAAAAAAGGAATAGAAGAAGACATAAATAGATGGAAGGACATACTGTGTTCATGGATTGGTAGAATCAACATCATTAAAATGTCCATACTACCCAAAGCAATCTATAGATTCAATGCACTCCCCATTAAAATACCAACAGCATATTTCACAGACCTAGAATGAACTTTCCAAAAATTCTTCTGGAATAAAAAAAGACCCCGAATAGCTGCAGCGATCCTGAGAAAGAAGAACAAAGTAGGTGTGATCTCAATACCAGATATGAAGCTGTATTACAAAGCCATTGATCTCAAAACAGCCTGGTACTGGCACAAGAACAGACATATA
>NW_005363247.1:2307738-2363757 GCF_000412655.1 Myotis brandtii
GAAATAAGCCAGTCAGAGAAAGATAAATATCACATGATCTCACTCATTTGTGGAATATAATGAACAACATAAACTGATGAACAAAATTAGATCCAGAGATAGAGAAGCATAGATCAGACCATCAAATCTCAGAGGGAAGGTAGGGGAGAGTGGAGGTAAGGGGAGAGATTAACCATAGGACTTGGATGCATGCATATAAGCCTAACCAATGGACATAGACACCAGCAGGGTGAGGGCATGAGTGGGGGGGGCAGGCAATGGAGGAATAAGAACACATATGTAATACCTTAATCAATAAAGAAAAAAAAACCTTTACATTTATTCATCATTTATATGTGGTTTGTCTATCACTATTTTTTTTTCAAATCAGGATAGGAAAGCATTTTGACACAAGATAACTTTATGTAACCCCACATTAGAGAAGCATAGATCAGACCATCAAATCTCAGAGGGAAGGTAGGGGAGAGTGGAGGTAAGGGGAGAGATTAACCATAGGACTTGTATGCATGCATATAAGCCTAACCAATGGACACAGACACCAGGGGGTGAGGGCATGAGTGGTGGGGGGGGGGGGCAATGGGGGAATAAGAACACATATGTAATACCTTAATCAATAAAGAAAAAAAAACCTTTACATTTATTCATCATTTATATGTGGTTTGTCTATCACTATTTTTTTTTCAAATCAGGATAGGAAAGCATTTTGACACAAGATAACTTTATGTAACCCCACATTTTTAAGGAAAGTGTGTTTCTTATTATACAAAAACATTGTCTCATAGACATAATATTATTACTGAATAAGGATAAGTGCATGTGTTTAAGTATGAAAGTACTTCACTGCATGGTTTCAAATATATAGGACACTCCTCTTTAAATAGAATTAAATGATTGCACATAAATGCAAACCTGCTACATTATATTCATGCATCTAATTGCAGAAGCTGGAAACAGGCCTAATAACTTTTTTTAATCAAAACATATTTGTGAAAGAATTCACTCATCTCTTACCTCTATTAACCCCTGCATGAACCTTAGCTAGGCATAATCCTGGACACAAAGAGAAAAAAAAAATTCCTTTGCATTCTAATTTTTCTTACCAGGTAAAGCCCTGAAAAGGGCTGTGAAAAGATGTGGAGATAGCCTTTGTCATCATTATATTGTTTGTTCTATTCTCTTTCTAGGGATAGCAAATAAGATTCTACAATGGAATAATTTTAGGAATCAGTAGGTACTTAGTGGACACGATCTGGAAATCAGAAGGGTCTTTGGGAGGACACTGAAATCCAGTCTGAAAAGTAAGACCTTTCATTCAAAGATAAAAATGACATGAGTGAAACTGAGAGGCAGGAAACCCATAGCACTTGAAAACAGACACAGATGCAAGAGACCGGATCCGCTATACTTGCTTTAAATATGGATCCTGGGAGAGTCCTGGTTGCACTGAATTTAAGAGAATCTGAATACATAACGCACATTCTGTTCCCTTAAATTTAAATTCACTGTTTAGCATCTTTAATGGTTCTTATCATTGAAGTTTTATGGTTAACTGTTTTTAATACATACATGTTTTGTCCCTTTTGGTAAACCATAAACTCTTTACAGTAAACCCAAGGTTGTATCTTACTCATCTTTGTACCCTAATTATGTAGCATAGTGTTTGTTTCATAATAATTGCTCAATTAATGTGTAAATGAATTGACTAGATCAGGGGTCCTCAAATTTTTTAAACAGGGGTCAGTTCACTGTCCCTCAGACAGTTGGAGGGTCAGACTATAGTTTAAAAAAAAACTATGAACAAATTCCTATGCACACTGCACATATCTTATTTTGAAGTAAAAAAACAAAACGGGAACAAATACAATATTTGTATTTGCATGTGGCCCGCGGGCCATAGTTTGAGGACCCCTGGACTAGATAAACAAAAACATATCTTTAGCAAGTGGGGGGGGGGGGCGCGTTGCTGGTTTTGCTATACTTAAGACTGTTTATGACCTGAGTATGGGAGTTTTGAATATTGACCCTAATCATACGGGTTTTGTGGCAGTGCCTTTTACAGTGATGGCCCTCCAAAATGCTTCCCCTTCCCTGGAGACTGTCTCCCCAACAGAATGGGGGAGTTCCTCTCAATGGTTTTAGCCCTTCTTCCTGAAATGGTGTGTCACAGATGACTGATCGAGGAGTAGTCACCTGATGGCACTGGACTCACTCAGAGTCTCTCTTCCAGGATGTTTGGTAGGTAAAAACCCCAAGGCCAAGCAAGAGTTGTTGGAGCAAATCCTCAATAAGAACAACATTCTAGAAATAAAATCTACAAACTCCTGCTGTTATAGTTTTCCCTCTTTCAAATCCCATATAGTTATTTTTCTTAAATTTTATAAGCTATTTTCTGTGATTCTACTGTTTTCTCATAAGTTTTCTCAGAGAGTTTTTGTGCCTTATGAAATGAAAGAACTAAACCGGTAAAATATGAGTGAGGAGTGAGTCTGAACCGTTTTTCTCTCCCATTCCCTATAGTTGTGGTTTGTATTTACATTCTGTCTCTGTGAGAAGCCGAAATTTTCAGCTCTGTTTTAGTTTTCAGCCCAAGTTACTAGTCCATGAATGGCACAGGGGTATTCTTTCTAGAAATTCAAAAATATTGGGAAGGGTGATAAGGCCAAAGATCTAAAAGTAATATGGAGGATTGTCATTCACCAAGAAAACTTCTTTGACAAGGAAGCCTAAGTTTTATTGTTATTTCTATGGTTACCATTTTCATCTCCAAGTTTAAAAAAAGAGACCAGTCCTTTTGCAATTTTTTTTTTACTTTTCCCTCAGGGAGAACAATCTGTTTCCTTCTGAATTTCTGTTACCCTGTTTTTTACCCTTCTCTTATAGTGTTTTGAAGTTATAAAGCACTATTTCCATTACATAAGTCTGTTTAAACATAGATAATGTGGTATAGACCTTTAACTTCAAACACCTACACAAGTAGAACAAAAAGATGCAGGTCACAGGCAATAAATTCTGATATTTTGCTTGAATTAGAAAAAAAAATCTGTGTTGGATAATTTAAAATAAAGGAAAGCTTTTGTTCAACAAAATGGCCAAGGAATATTAAATGTCACAATTAAGATAATAGACTCAAGATAAGTAAATAGTGTATAACACAAAGATGCTAAATTAATTTTACATTTTATAATGTGTATTGGAGAAATACTACATCCAGAAATCAAAGAGACTCTAAATATATCTAAACATATTAACTAGGCTTGAAATATTCTGTGAATTGCACATTTAATTTTGGCAGAGTAATAATTTTAAAAGGAAAAAAAATGAGTGTTGATACACACTGGTAAAACATATAGAACTAGTACCCATCAGAAATTGAGTGGATTAAAAAACAGTGGTACATCTACACAGTGGAATACCACCCTGCTATAAAAAAGAAGGAACTCTTATCATTCTCAACAGCATGGATGGACATGGAGAGCATTATGCTAAGCGAAATAAGCCAGTCGGAGAAAGATAAATATCACATGGTCACACTCATTTGTGGAATATAATGAACAACATAAACTGATGAACAAAAATAGATCCAGAGACAGAGAAGCATCCAACAGACCATCAAACCTCAGATGTAAGGCAGGGGAGGGTAGTGGTGGTGGGGTGGGGTAAGAGATCAACCAAAGGACTTGTATGCATGCATATAAGCACACGGGGGGTGAGGGCATGTGCTGGGGGGTGGGAATGGCCAGGGAGAGGTCAATGGGTGAAAAGGTAGACATATGTAATACTTTAATCAATAAAGAATAAATTTAAAAAATGTATATCCTTATAATGAACTTATGTTGTGATAATCATACTATATTATTCTTATGATATTATATAATGATGATATAACAAATTAACCTTCAAGTGTAAAAGTAAGAAGACTGGTGATTTCTGAAGTATTTACAGCTTTTTAAAATTTTATGAAGTACTTCACTCAAGTATATTTAAGCAGTTAAATTGGTAAAAACAAACAAACAAAAAACCAAAGCAACACTGTTGTTTGTTTTTGTTAATTTTATAGCCATTGATAAATGTGTATTCATCTATTCAGCTCTGACCAGGACATATTCAAAATGCAACAGTAACTGTAAAGGTCAATGTCTCATGGACCCTGGACTCTACTCTCACAAAACTTAAACCTAGTGGGGAAGTGATCATAATATAACATATGGAAAACACCACAATACCAGTGCAAACACCATGCTCTCGGAGTTCAGGGGAAAAAATATTTTTTAATAATGTTTTTAGTCTACTTTTAGCAGATATTAAGCCCCTCAAATTTTCTTTGCTATTTAATCCCCTGATTTTTCATTACTTTTGGTTACTTTAAAAAGCCATAAAGAATTCTTCAATTAGCTTATGATCAAATGTGAACTCTTGCTCTTTGGTAACTTCTCTACCCTCTGTGGGAAACTGCCAAGAGTGCTAACTAAAGTTCCTGCAATTATTATCCTAGCTTCAATATCTCATTAGCACTCACTTCACTAAGTACAGAGATAGTTCAAAGTTAAATGTCATCCTGTGGCTTTGGGTTTCAGGACTGATAACCTGGGGCACGTTGAGAGGAAGAAAGCTTGGGAGAGCATTGCATTGGTTCAGGATGTGCTCCCAGACACAGTGAGACTAGGCTGGATTTACAATTTCTGCTCCCCCACCTCACCCTATCCTTGCCAAGGCAAGGCTTTTAAGACCTACTGATGTAATTCTCCCACAGCGCAAGCTTGCTCCCTGGTTGTAACTTTACCTACCATTGGAAGCTGCCTCTCTCAGGTCACTTGGGAACTGCTGTATTTAGGTCACTCACAAGCAGGACTTAGAAAATAGTAGATAATAAGCTGATGCAGCTTCCTAATGTGCCTAATCTACTTCTAATAAGGTGTAGTTCAGAGACTAAGAATTCTGATTTTATGTTATATGCTTTTGAATTTACCAATATGTTGGGTAGCCTTTGTTCATTTTAACTTTTACTTTTATTAAAAACATTTTTTTCTGTTCCCTTTCTCAATCAGATAATTATAACATTATATAAAAATCTTATATAACAGCTAACTACTGTTTATAAGAGATGAAATGTAAATAAGATTTGTAATATTTCAGGAGCTACTAACCATATGCAAATGTGTATGTCTGTATTTCATTCTCTTAGTGGTAATCTAAGCTAGTACTTGGAGTATGTTAAAGATGTCTTTAGAATACCCCACAAGAAAGATTGGCAAATGACATTATGTTCATTCACAACGGAACTTCATAAATGAAACTGTCCAATCATAAGGGTGTTATAGAATAGTAATGTAACCGGACAATCAATGGGCCCATGCTGCCTGTCACTACTTGAGCCAATTAAGCAGAGACAGGGTTGAATCATATATGAGTGTTTATTCCAATACTGCCAGCAGTATGGGAGAGCAGCAAGTCATCCACAAAAATCTACTCTGCACCCCACCATAAGCCAGTTGCTTACATTGGGTAGAAGAACAAAGATTACATGGGGAAATAATGCAGGCTAGAGATTTGCAAAGGCCTGTATGCAAAGGCTGGGGGTTTTCAAAGGGTTAGTGATATGCAAGGTCCCATTTTTTCCAACTTCCAGTGAGCCAGAGTAGGCCAGCCTAGGCTCTCCTGTTGCTTCTTCTATAGCCTGCCTTGTTTCACTGCTCCAAGTATGTTTTTGCTGCAGTCAAGAAATTCTTACTTGCTTTTCTACACTTTGTCTCTTAATTGAAATCTTTTTTTCAAGAAGACAAGAACCAAGGTCTCATCATCTCATTGGTAACAAGGATATTAAAATATTTTAGGTTAAAGCAACAGTATTTTTATATGAAAAATAATTTTTGATAATTTTTAATACTCATGTTGGCAAGGGTACAGTGAAACAGGTACTCTTACATATTCCTGATGGGATTGCAAATTAGATCAAATTTTCTGAAAGGTTAGCTGCCCTTTTATACCAAAAGCCTTGATATTCCCATGTAAAAGGGGGGAACCTGCACAAAAGCATTCCCTCCTCTTTTCTTCTCTGAGTATTTTGCCATCCATTGTTCTTACTTGCCTTTTGTAAAGTCTTGTTTTTCTAGTGGAAGAGATTCTATCAGGATATTTAAACAAAACTAAAGGAGAGATGAATGTCACTGATGATGGAATCAGAGAAGTGATACCCATGACATGTGAATATAGGGCAGAATATGATTTTGGATTATTTCCCATTAGAAAAAAGGTTAAAATGTGGAATAGTTGATTGTATTATATCAATTATAGTATGTTGGAGAAGAGAATTTTGGGCAGCTAAGAATTATATTGCACTTATATTAGTTGTTGAATATAATTGAAAGGTTATTTTATTTTTGCTTTTGTTTTTGGTTTTTTGTTTTTTGCTGACCAGCATCATGTATTTGGGAGAAGTGTCTCTTACTCTATGGTATAAAGTTCTGATAATTTGGAAGCTTCTGAAAGGAACATGATGAAAGTTAGAGTTATATGCTCTCTTCTAGGAATATGGATCTTAAAGGGAGACACAAAGAGACAGAAAACAATTGGCACTGAATCATTCAATGGCCAACCCTTAAGAAATATTCCATAGGTCTCAAGGATTTCTCTTGCTGTTAATACCTGGAGATTATGATTTACTTTTATTCTATGAGATATACAATATTCTTCCAACAAATCTCTTTCTTACTTAAAAAAAGAAGGAAGAAGGAAAATGAGGGGAAGAAGAAGGAAAGGAAGAAATAATTTGCTCATAACTTTGACTTAATAATTCCACTCCCAGGAATTTTCTTAAGAAAAGTATGAGACATAAAAAGAGTTTGCATACAAACTGGCAGCATTATATAATACTAGAGATCCTGTGCACGGGATTTGTGCACTGGTGAGGGGGCGTGGCCTGTGGGGATCAGCCCACTGCAGGAGCAGCCGCTCATCCAGGTCAGCCAAGGGAGCGCACTGATCACAGGGAGCACCTTCTGCGTTGAACATTTGCCCCTTGATGGTCAGTGCATGTCATAGCCACTGGTTGAACAGTTATTCTGGTCATTTCACCATTCGGTCACTGGGCTTTTATTATATAGGATAATGGTGAAATATAAAAACCAATGAAAAGGGTATATGGAATATTATCATACTATTAAAATAATTATTTCAAATATTAAAACACTGTTAGCTATAACAAAACACTTTTAGCCATAACAAAACAAAACAACAACTAGAATATAAACTACATACTATATAATCCCAGTGAAGCAGAGAAATAGACACTCATATAATGTCATGGAAGAAAATCTACCCCACGTTGACAGTGGTTATCTTTGGGGTAAAGAATTGTTTGATTTCCCAATGTTAATGAAATGTCATTATTAGTTTAATTATAATAAAGTCCCTATAGTTCTTTTGTTTTCACATTTTATCTATCTAATGAAAAAAAAAGATATTTATTCAGTAAAGAACAACAAAACTGTAATTTAGTTTTCACAACTTTCATAGTGAGACTGAAATTTTAATACTTATATTTCTAATTTATTTCATCTAATTCAAAAATCTATGTAGCTGGGTCATGGGTGGAGAGATTGGTGGGGGATAAGTATCTATCAGAATTCCAACTCTATTTCTTTGGTCTAAACCTCTCCAGCTGACCATACATGTGCCTCTCCAATCACTTAAATGAATTCCTACCCTTCATACTCTACATTCTAGTCCCTTAGCAACTCTGGCCACCAACTCCCACCCTCTACTTGTCAATACATATACTACTATTCTTTCTAGCCACATGTATGTCCTTTGCATCAAACATGCAAGAAGGGTAATCCTATATAATAAAAGGGTAATATGCAAATCGACCAAACAGCGGAACGACCAGTCACTATGACATCCACTGACCACCAGGGGACAGGCGCTCAATGAAGGAGCTGCCCCCTGGTGGTCAGTGTGTTCCCACAGGGGGAGCACCGCTCAGCCACAAGCCGGGCTGACAGCTGGCAAGCACAATGGCCCACCTCTGCAGTAGTGCTAAGGAAGTCCAACTGCAGCTTAGGCCCGCTCCCCTGTGGGCTCAGTCAGATATCCCCTGAGGGCTCCCAGACTGCAAAAGGGCACAGGCCAGTCTGAGGGACCCTCTCCTCCCCGAGTGCACAAATGTCGTGCACCAGGCCTCTAGTCCTATATAATAAAAGGGTAATATGCTAATTGACCCTCACGCCATTGCAAAGGTGGCAGGCCCACAGCCAATAAGGAGTGAATATGCTAATTAACGGCCCCGCCCTCAAAGATGGCAGTGCCCATAGCCAATAAGGAGGGAATATGCTAATTGACTGCCCCACCCTCAAAGATGGCGGCGCCCACAGCCACAAGGTGGTGGTGATAAGTCCCATCAGCCCCACTGGGGCAGCAGGCATGGGGCAAGGCCAGGCCGGCCCCGCACACCTGCCTCTGGAGTCCCCCAATCCCCTCAGCCCCATAGCCACCCAGGGCCGGCCCAAGGTGCAGGCAAGCCTCGGATGGCCAGTCACTACGAGGCACACGACCACCTCTTGGTTCCTTTCCCTGGCCGGCAGGCTCTGATCACTCAATGGAAAACGGTGAACTGGGATAGGGGAGTAGGGTCAGGGAGCGGGTGGAATGGCCGACCTCTTGGTCTCTCCCCACAGCCAGCAGGCTCCGATTACCTGATGGCGAATGGGGAACCAGGGGTGGGTGGTGGTGTGGTGCGGGTGGCGGGGCTGGCTGTGGGCATCCAGGGAAGATGGCCCTGATCACAGGCCAGGCCTAGGGACCATACCCATGCACAAATTCGTGCACCAGGCCTCTAGTAGTAATATAAAATGTTTGCTTTGTTCTGATTTTGTTTCATTTCAATGCTACTAAAGTAATGTTTTTTTCTATTAATATTTTTCATTTGCATGCTGTATTAAGGAGAACTTTCCTGAAAACTACTATTTATAGTAACCTTCCTTTAAAAGGTCTTTTACATTAAAACAATCAACTGAAAACTATAATCTTTGGGGGAAAATAAAGAAAGATGAAAGCTTTTGTACTCAGCTTACATGGCACATTTTGCACATGCACTTAAGTGATAAGTGGTCTTATGTTGGTTGAGCATATTATCTCCTCAACTGGACTATTCTTTGAGGGCAACAACTAATCTTTCATTCCCTGCATCTCCCCTACAAAGTATTTCACATAATATCTTATATAGAGTGGTAGCTGAAAACATCTGCTAATCTCCTTTATCTCTTTGTATACCAGGATTCAGAATTTTAGAACAACTTGTTTTCAAAGCCATTAACAGCAGTACCTGTGGACACAGTAGGTAACAGAGCAAACCACAGGGTCATTTTTGCCTGTTCCCAGTGTGCAAAGACCTACTCATTTCATATGTGGGTCATTTAGTTTAGCTTGTCCAATAATGAATTCATCTTAACCTCAAAGTTTTTTTTTAAATAGAATATTTTAACATTTAAAACTATAAGATCCAAATTAAATAGGAAGAATGTGGCTTCTAAAACACCATTTATTTGACTCCTTATTTAGAATATGAGTTGCCACTTGATAGGCAGCAGCCTAAGATGGACTTCTGTGAACCAATTCACTGAAGTGAAACAGAAAAACAATTTCTTTAAGAATCCCTGAATTTGTTCAGTAAAACTTCTGTTATTCTACCATTTATCTTTCAAAAAAAAGATGATGAATACAGCTCTCTCTCTTTTCTCCATCTCTAGTTATATTCACATATACTAGTATACACAAGCACATACATTAATTGTTTGTCTTAAAAAATGGAAGAGTAAACTTAGAAAAATTTTAAGGGGGAGGAATAACAGAGTGAAAGGGATAGAAATAGGAGATAGACATCCAAAATAAACCTAATTTTTAAATATTGGTCTTTGAGTTCATGCAAATCTTTGAACATAACTTGCAAAACAAAGTCACATTGAAATAAACACATCCAATACCTAAAAATAAAAAGCAAAATGGAACAAATGAACCAAATTGCAAATTGTATTAATGACACAACCTGACAGAGATAGATTTAAGTCGCTTTAAACAGTGACAAACCTTCCTGGGTAGTAAATATCTTAAAGGCAAAAAGAACTAGGAGAAAGAAAAATTAATTAACTAATTAATTAATTAATTATTTTAAAAAGCAAAAATCCTAAGCCTCTTTCAGTAATCATATTGTTCTTTTCTAAAACCTCTTTATGGAAATATGATTAACATATAAAAAGCTGTACATATTTAATGTAGACAACTTGATAAATTTGGGAATAAGTATACACGTGTGAAACCATCACCATTTTCAGAGCCATAAATATATCCAACACATCCCAAAGTGTTTCCTCTTGACCCCCTTCATTATTACTATTTATTTTTGTGATAAGAACACTCAACAGAAGATATATCCTCCTGACAAATTTTAAGTATGCAATACAGTATTGTTAGTATAGGCGCTATCCTGTATAGCAGATCTCCAGAACTTCTTTCTCTGACACAACAGAAACTTTGTTTTAAAAGTAGTTGGTTGATAAAGAGTAGGCAGAGAGCTCTGGTGATGGGGAGGGTGTTGGAGGGATAGAGGAATTGAGCAAAAAGAAAAAGAGAGAGAACGCATGGACATAGACAACAGAATGGAGTTGGTGGTGAGGGGAGGGAGGGTAGAGGTGGAAGAGAGCATAGGAGGGATTAAAGGGTGTTGGAAAAAATAAAAAATAAAAAATATAAAATTAGTTGGTTGACCAGTAGAACACATTTTCCCATAGAAATGACCCAACAATAGCACTTTGCCAGAATGAGGTTTGGCCTTAAAAAGAAGCCATGAGATTTGCTACTGGTTATAAAATTTGCAGAGGGTCAAAGAATCAGCAAATTAAACAAACCACAAAGATTTAGCATATTTTCTGGCTTCATGATGAGATTAGGTTTAAAGATTGGTTGCAGTTATGAAAGAATGTAACTCCAGAAACATTTTGACCCTGTCTCAGATTTATAATTATACTAGTTGACAAGTTATAATTGAACTAGAGGCCCGGTGCACAAAAATTTGTGCACTTGGGGGGGTCCCTCAGCCTGGCCTGTGCCCTCTCGCAGTCTGGGACACCTCGGGGGATGTCCACCTGCTGGCTTAGGCCCACTCCCCGGGGGATCGGGCCTAAGCTTGCAGTCAGACATCCCTCTGGCAGCCGGGGAGCCCTCGGGGGATGTCCACTTGCCAGCGGGGAGCAGGCCTAAGCTGTAGTCAGACATCCATAGTGCTGCTGAGGAGGTGGGAGAGGCTCCCACCACCACCACTGTGCTGGCAGCCATCATCCTGGCTTGTGGCTGAGCAGAGCTCCCCCTGTGGGAGCGCACTGATCACCAGGGGGCAGCTTCTGCATTGAGCGTCTGCCCCCTGGTGGTCAGTGTGTGTCATAGTGATCAGTCATTCCCAGTCATTCTGCTGTTAGGGTCAATTTGCATATCACCCTTCTATTATATAGGATAAGACATTTTCCTTATTGATACATATGAAGACCTTCCTCTAGAGACTAACATAGTATAAAACATTTAATTTTCATTTGGTCAATCAACAATTTATTTACTAATAATATTTCAGCAACATGGCTATTTAACAAAGAACTATATATTGATCAAATATGAGTGATCATTAGGGGTATCTAAGCTTATAGCTCTAAAAACAAATATCAGTAAAAGTAAAATAAACCTTAAAGATAGAATTTAAATAAATTAAATATATCTCTAGATATAATGAATCTACTACTGTATAAAATTCACATTCATTACAAATCTCATTTCTTTTATTTATAAACATACGGCCTTCCTAATTTGGGATTGCAAAGAGTTTCGTGTTTCAAATGTGGATTTTTAACAAGGTCCCTACCCGGATCCACCACTTACAATACTTGAACTCAGGGAACTTAACTTCTCTGTGCCTCACTCTTCTCACCTTTGATACCTGGATTATATTAACTTTCTCCTAAGCTTGTTAAAAAGATAAAAATTATTAGCCAAAGAGAGTGGTTAGGCTAGTATCTGGGACTTAGTGAATACTCAATAGACACTAACTTTAATAACTTCTAGACTGATTTAGAGTACAACTTTTCCATGAAGAAAGTATACAATGAGGTACTGGCTTCCACTTCAATTTCTTTCAACCCTGGAGCATTTCCCCCTGCTTTAGCCTTTCTAATGTTTCCAGACTTCTAGATAATTTGCATGTCTAGTCTCTGGAGGTCAACTTCTAATCGTTTAAAGTACCTAAAGAAAAAGTATTCAGAAATCTCTTTTAGTAGACCCAAATTGAAAATTTAACTATACAAAGTGTTGCTAACTTGTAATATGATTTTCAAATATATTATATTTTCAAATGATATTTTATGTAAGAATATTTTATTAATTATGCTTTTATTATATGTCAGTCAACTAGAAGAGGAGAGCTAGAGAATAAAATATGTGCGGTGACTTTCCTAAGGTAATACAAAACCTGGAGGATAATTCCTGGTTCTTTAAATCCCTGAATATCTAACCTGGTTATGTGTTTGGATATTTTACATTGGCCCATATCACAGGGCTTAAGTAAAATTTGTTTATGTGATATGTGGCCTGGCTTAGCAAACATCTCCAAAGCATAATTTTCTGATATAATCATTTACTAAGTATTATTGTATTACTTTATTAGAAGATCAAACCATCTAATTTGTTTTCTGTTATTTGTATCTTCAAATTCTCAATTTCATATGAGTGAGTAACTATATTAAACACAACCAAAACAAAAGAGGGAATTGTAGAATTTCTTGAAGTCTTTTTCAGGAATTTTCTAATTTGGTTTTATCCATATTGTGTTATAGCCCAATTGAAAGATTTGCTTCTAGAATTCCTATAAGGATTTTTTTCTAACAGAAAAAATGCTTTTGAGTATAAATTCATTTCACCTGAATATTAAATAATCTGGAAAGAAAAAAAAACTTCAAAAATATATAATACCTTTCCCCAGGATGGACAAAGCAAGAATTGAGACAGGAGCTGTGGGTAACGTCTAATGTCACAAGTCTAAGATGGATTTGACAAAGGAATCTCTATGGAGAAATATAATTTTAGTGCGAGCCTGGGTAGCTCAGTCAGTAGAGCATCAGGCTTTAAGCTATATAATTTTATTAAACAATGTCACCCCATTAAATTCAATAAAAATTTTTAAAAGAATTGAGAGCATACATTCTAAAATAATTCTTGTTTATTCTGAGGATTGCTTAAAAACAAGTAGAATATCTAAGTGTTTGTTTATAATCACGATGATCTCAAATGTTTATATGATGCTCCATGGATGTCCATATACATGTGCACATTAATAGTCAATATACACCTAGCCTTAAAGACTACATTTTTAAGTCAGAAACCACCCACACATAGGAACCCACCTTGAGCTATTGTGCATAGAAAAGATAACATCTGATCTGTGTGAGGAAAGTTATTATTTCCAATTTTTAAATAAGATAATCTTATTGAATCTATTTCAGAAAAGGTAAAGAAACCTCCACCTCCAACCCCCAACCCTGGCCCTGGAATACCTTCCAAAGCTCAGATGTTATCCATTACTTTGTTGTTGTTTTTTCTATCTATTCCTTTGCAATTACTACCTCTATGGAATTATATTCTTCCCGCTTTTTGGGTTTGTTTTCCTAGAATGTGGTTCTTCAACTATTATAAATGAACCTGGGGAATCAGAGTTTATTACATGCAGTTAGTTGTGTTGAAAAACTAGCTGAGAGTTTTTGGAATCATAATTTCATCATTCCTGTAAATTTCTCAGTCTGCTTTCTATTTAACTGAGATCATGTCACTTTTCCTGAAAATAAAGTTCACAGAAAATATACAAGTTATCTAAAAATAAATGCTATCAGGAAGTACCATGTTTTACTACGAAAATACTGGGATCCTGTGTGCAACCAGACCCAGTGAAATACTTAAGTATTAGTGAATTTTAACTTTAAATTCCTGAAACAAATTTATTCCTGTACCTGTTTAGTAACTTAACTAATTCATTCAGAAAACATTTATGAAGAACTCTGCTAAATGCCAGTAATAAAAAGATTAAGAACAATCCCATCAGGGAGGAGGTGGATGCTTTGATAATTCATCTTTAAAAATCTGTTTCTATTCCAATGAATAGTCTCTGTGGGTGTGCAGGGGTGTGAGTGAGCATTTTTATATGTAAGACTCTAACTTATAGAGGTCAAGGACACACGCTTTCGTGTCCAACCTGGTGACAAGTCCAGCTCTTTCATGACTAGCTTTGTGACTTTGAGAGAATTGGATACCACCCTCTCTTCCCTCCCCACTCCCCCTGCAAGCTCAATTACTTCATCTGTAAAGTGCAGACTATAGTGGTAGCCTTGGCACCTACCCCTAGATATACAAGCCACTGTCCATGGCTTTCTCATTTATGGACCTTAAATATATGATAATGTTAATGTCAATGTGTATAAAATATTTCAAAATGTTTTAGTTAACATCTGGCCTCTCCCTAAAATATAGAAAGCAGAAAGGAGTGTTGCTCCCATCCTACCAATATTAAAGAAGACAAAATGATAGCTTTTCTTGCACCTATGAGGTTGGTAAAATTGAATGACAATTAACTAGCCTGAAATCTAAAGAAAGACAGGAGTTTCCAAGGAGCTTTGAGTCTCAAACACTGACCCACTGGAAGGAAAGCAGGAGAGGAGATGGGGCAGGTAAGGAGAATTCAGCTAAAAACTTTAACCATTGCTAAAGTGTGGGCTGACATGAGAAACCCTGGGGGCTGAAAACAGAGGGGTTCTACATCCATTCACAGGTGCTTCTCCATCAATTCAAAGGCTCTTCTCCAAGAATCTTCACAAGGTTCCACAGAGATATTGGAAACAGAGAGGAAGACTGGAGAAAGCCTCCCTCACAATACAATCAGGGCCCTCACTATAGAAGGCAGAAACCCTGTACAGATCCTGTCCCCTATGGATAAAGAGCTTAAGGTTGTGAGAAAGACAACCCCTGTGACTCCAGGCTACAGGTAGAGACCCAATGTGACTGGGGGAAGAAGGGAAGAATCAATTCACTCCTAAGGGAGAGTCAAGAAACTGTAGCAGGGCCAGATCATTAGAAGTCTCCTACCTCTGAGGGATGGGCAGAATACCAGAGAAAACCTCTTGCCAAGGACTACGGGACTGACAGAATATAAAGACAACAGAGAATCCTCCTGACACTCACCAGTAAGCTGGCAAGCACAGAGGAACGACAGTAGTACGTACACCTCTGGAGAAATTCAAGAGCATGATGAGAGACCCTCTCTGAGGTGTAGGCATAGAGGGAAAGCCTAATACTGATTGAGAAACAGTGAGAAAACCCTCTGGCAAACCAGTCCCACCCTAAGAACAAGGTTGTGCTGGAGAAATCTGAAGTTAGAGGGGACACTGAAGGTAATCAAAGCAATGGCACGAGGTAAACCCATCTAACCTCTGACCAGACTGACACCTACTCTCCCTCTAACAGCCAAGGACAAGGACGCTCAGGCCTATTTCTAGGCAGAAATGTTCATTACAAATCATACGAAGTACATTATCTGATCATAACAGAATTTAACTAGGAACTAATAACAAAAATAAATGTGAAAAATACCTAAGTATTTGAAAATTACACAACACACTTCTACATAACTTGTAAGCTAAGAAGGAGCTTAAAGGAGTTTTTAAAGTATTTGACATTGAGTGGAAATAAAAACACAACATCTCAAAATTACTGGGATGTAGCTAACTCTGTACTTTAAGAAAAATCTATAGCATTAAATGCTAACTTTAGGGGAAAAAAACCCCACATAAGTCTGAAATTAAAGTTTCCATGTTAATAAACTAAAAAAAGAAGAAATAAAAACATAAGTAGACAGATGGAAGGAAATAATAAAGATAAGGGCATAAAACAATGATTTTGTAAATAAAATGCAATAGAGAAAACCATTAAAACCAAATAGCAATATCAGGTAAAAGATAAATTAGATCACTAAAGAAATCACAGATATAAAAATAATAAATAAATCCTATGGACTTTATGCCCATAAATTTTGTTAACAGATGAAATGAACAAATTTTTTGAAAGATCCAAACCACTTAAGCTCACTCAGGAAAAACAGATAACCTAAATAGTCTTATATCTACTAAACTGATTGCAGTTGCAATATAAAATCTTCTAACAAACATCAATTCAATATAAAAATTTAAATAAAATCTAAGAGAATGTTCCCAACATATTTTATGAGGATGGCATTACCCTGAAACCAGTACCATAACAAGGAAACAAACAAACCTACAATTCAATATCTCTCATAAACACTGATGCAAAAATTAAAAAAACTGAATCCAGCAATATATAAAAATGTTAATACAATTTCATCACACAGAGAAAAGAAGCGTAGATAATTTCAATTAATGCAGAAGAATCATTTGACAAAATACAATGTCTGTTCATAATAAAAACTCTCAGCAAACTAGGAATAGAAAGGGAACTCCCTCAATTTACTAAAGGGCACCTAGAAAAATAAAACTTACAGGTAATATCACACTTAATATTGAAAGACAATTAAAGTATGAAAATAAAATATAAAGTTGGAAAGTTTGTATCATCCTACTTTAAGAGTTACTTTTGAACTGCAGTAATCAAGCTAGTGTTATATTGGAGAAAGAGTAGAAACATAAATCAATTGTGAAGAATAGAGTCCAGAAATAGACCCACACATATATGGTGAATTGATTTTTGACAAAGTTGTAAAGGCTATGGAGAATAGATGGTCTTTACAAGTGAGGCTGGAGCTGCTGGACATTCATAATCACAATAATTAATTTAAAGTTATAACTTGTACCCTAAACAAAATTAACTAAAAGTTAATCATAGACCTAAAGGTAAAATCTAAAACTAGAAAACTTTCAGTAAAGCATAGGAGAAAATCCTTGTGAAATTGAGTTAGGCAAACGTTTCTTAAATATTAAACTATAAGCAAGAACCATGAGAGAAAGATTATGATAAAATGGACCTTAGTAAAATTAAAAACTTTGCTCTTCAAAATATAATATTAAGAAGATATAAAGACAAGGCACAGATGGGAGGATATACTTGAAAAACACTTATCTACTGAAGAACTTGTGTTGAAATGTATTTTAAAAACTCCCCAAACTCGATTATAAGAAAACAAATGAACTAATTTAAAAATGGGCAAGCTATTTCAACAAAAACTTCACTGGAAAGGAAATAAAGTTAGCAAAAAAGTATATTAAAAATTTCTCAACATAATTAGTCACAGGGAAATGCAAATTAAAATAAAAATGACTAGGAAGGATTCCTTTTTATTGAATTCATTGGGGTGACATTGGTGAGTAAAATTTTATAGGTTTCAGGGACACACTTTTATAACACATCATCTGTATATTGTATTGTGTGTTCATCACCCAAGTCAAGTCTCCTTCAATCACCATTTACCCTAGGCTACCTTCCCTACCCCATTTCCCTCTGGTAAAGAACTCATAAAACTCAATACCAAACAAACAATCAACCCAACCAAAAAATGGGCAGAGGACCTGAACAGACACCTCTCTCAAGAAGAGATACAAACCTCTAACAGATGTATGAAAAGATGTTCAACCTCACTTGCAATTAGGGAAATGCAAATCAAAACTACAATGAGATACCACTTCACAACTGTTAGAGCAGCTATTAGCCACAAGACAAGTAATAACAAGTGTTGGAGAGGTCAAGGAGAAAAAGGAGCCCTGGTGGGAATGCAGACTGGCGATTCCTCAAAAAATTCAGAATAGAGCTACCATATGCTCCAGCAATCCCTCTACTGGGTATGCACCCCCAAAACGCAAAAAGATGAACTCCTAAAAGAGGGGTTAGTAGTCAGAAACAGAGGACGTCAGAGACATGCTGCTGCTGGCTTTAAAGAAGAAGTAAGCTGCCATATTATGAGAGTGCCAGTGACTGGGAGACCTCTAGGAGCTGAGTTACACCTCAGGCCAACAGCAATAAGAAAACAGACATCAACCCCACAATGCAAAAATCTGAATTTGCTTGGAAAAGACCCTGAGCCTCAAGGGAGGCTGCCACCTTACTGACACTTTGATTTCAGCCTGCTGAGACCTTGAGCAAGCCGACCCCGCTAACTTGTGCCTGGTCTCCTGAGCCACAGGAGCGTTGCGGTAATAAATGTATATTGCTTTAAGATCTAAGTCTGTGGTAATTTGTCATGCAGCAATACAAACTAATATGAAATACCACTCACACAGTTTTAAATGATCAAACAAAAACTAAGAACAAGTGCAATTTGCAATGATGCAGAGCAACGAGAACTTGTACCGTACTGATGAAAATAAAAAATCATACAAATACTTCACAGAACAATTTGGAAGTTTCATATAAAACTGTACATACACTCATCATATGACCCATGGTCGGGTATTGATTCAAGAGATGTGAAAATATGTGTTGACACAAAAACTCGTAGGTGAAATTTTACAGTGGCTTTATTCATAAATGCCAAAAATTGTCCTCCAACTGGTAAAAGTTTAAACAAACTGTCGCACATTCATAAGAGGAACTCTCACTCACCAATAAAAAGGAATGTACACTTGATTTAAGCAATGACATTGTTGGGTATCAAACGTCTATGCTAACAACCCAAAAGTATACATAGTATACAGTGCCATTAATGTTAATATCAGAAAAAGCAAAATTAGAGAAAAGAGATATCAGTGATTATCAGGGATTACAGTGTGCAGAAATATTTACTACAAAGGGGCATACGTCATTTTGGAGGGTGATAGAAGAGTTCTACATCTGAATTGGAAACTTGCTGTATGTATATATCAAATATGTTTTTCTGAACCGATAGAGTATATATTAGTCCCAATTTTATCCTGTATGACATTTTATGCAAACAAAAGTGAGAATGTAGCATTAACATACAGCATGTTAAATTTCTGGGTTCTTTTGACCAAATTTGATGAAGTATTAGGTTAATCCATTCAAATACCAAATTAATCACTTGGTTAATAATTGATTAGCAACTAATCTACTTTAAAACCAGACTTGTCATGCAGCATAAAACTTAAGAAGCACTGACATCCCTAGGAACACAAAAGGCCCCCTCAAGACCCTCTCTACCTGACAGTGCTTGGTTGCTGGTTCTGCCTCCTCACTTGGTCACAGTTTTCCTCCACACTATTACTTTTCATTAGAATTAAGCCAATAGTTTTGTTTCATCTTTGCTCCACTGATTAGTCTCTCCTCAAAATTAATTTTTTAAGTAACCCTCAAAGCTTTTGAAATATTAGGCTCTTCAAATTTAATTTTCCTCATGTTGTTTCTTATATATACTTCGTAAATAAACATATATATTTCAAACTGAGACAGACCTTGAAACATAACATGTCTTTATATAGCTGTGATACACCCACTCAGAAGAAAACAATTCATGAACATGGAGTTTAAAATACATCACAAAATTCACACTTCATACTGCGCCAGTTTAACAAAAACATGCCACATCCTTGCATTAATAACCGTAGATGACGACTAATAGAAGAAGTTCATAAGAATGCAATTTAAAATCAGATTATAGATCAGAAAATAATTTGAGTAATAAATATATGGAAGAACCATGTCAGCACTTACTCACAGATAACCAGAATCTATAATTGATTCATTACACATTTGAGGCAATAGGCAATTAAGCCATTTTACTTTCCCCTGTCCTTCCAAAAGGACCAGAATATCCTTTTTAATATTTTTCCTCTAGAAGCTCATTAAAACAATAGTTAAGTGATGTTCGTACGATGAGAAAACAATTTTAATTCTAATTGCCTACAAAAGATCTTTCATCCATCACCAGTGATTTGTGGGCTATTAGACAAATTAAAAAAAATACCCTGATATTTAGAAAACAATGTTAAAATTATATGACTCTGAAACAAAATCACTTTGTAGATTATGAAATCTGGTCATGTTACTCACAAACCAATTCTAAAAGAAGAATTTAAATGTCAAAAAATAGATGATAATTAACATTTTTGTGTAGGTGCTATTATATGAGCTATCACATAGCAACCAAAATACTAAGAGAAAGCAAATTATAGTTTTTGTTCTCAGTTTCTCTGAATGACTTTCCAATCTAAGTCACTAAATACTATTTTGAAGAGTTCATCAGTTTTTAAGGTTTTCCCAACCTTGAACCCAGGAACCAAATTGTTTATCTCTACGTACTTTATATCAGGAAAGTAAATTTCTTTCCAGAATTAAACAGAACTTATGAACCTTTAACATCTCTCAAAAGCTTTAGCAAAGGCTGCAAGACACACACGATGCTAGGTGGTATTTGTGAGTATGGACATAACAAACATGGATGATCTCAGCTCTGGAGGAGAGAAAGACTCCATAACTGCACTAACCTAGCAGAAGCTTGGACTCAGACAATGTAAATCCCCTAGGAATAACCTAATTTTCCTGGAAGCACACTGGATTTTCCACAGACTTGTAGGGACAGGCTAATTTTAACTGGAGCATGGTGACCTTCACCCCCATTGGAGTTACAGGCATAATAAAAGGTAATTCTCCTGACTAGTGCCCAGATTGCATAGGAATAGCTAAAATGTAAAACCCTTTAATGTTTGTATAAATTAACTTTTCTTGCGTATTTAATATTATTTAGTAATTTAGTGTGTTTACAAATTCATTAGTATATCTCTCAAATTTTAATCCTAAAAATTAGAGGATTGTTTCATTTAGGATCATATAATTTATTAGAAAAGCAGAGGAAACTAGGGGAGGTTTTTGCAGACAACATTTTGGAAGAGACCATTTGGAAGAAAACCTAGATCAGCAGGTGAGTATTTCAGAAAGTTGATCCAGGGATACAGTTTTGTGGCCATATTTCCTTTTTCATTACAATATTCTTATTGTAATGTGTATTCCTTCTGTCTTTCCAGTTGGCCAATCTTTTTTAAAAATTTTTTTAAAATTTTTTTATTGATTTCAGAGAGGAAGAGAGAGAAAGAGAGAGATAGAAACATCAATGATGAGAGAGAATCATTGATCATCTGCTTCCTGCATGCCCCCCCCCCTCGACTAGGGATTGAGCCCGCAACCCGGGCATGTGCCCTGGGACAGGGAATTGAACCATTACCTCCTGGTTCATAGGTCAATGCTCAACCACTGAGCTATGCTGGCTGGGCTTCATTTGACCAATCTTACTGTGCTTCACATACTGTGTTTCATTCATACTCAAGAATTTGCCCAACAAAAATACTCAAAGGTGAGTCTTTGGCTTTTTTCATTCTGTTAGCCCACTGAAATGCTTCTTTCTGCCTAGTGACAACTTCTGTAAAGCCTTTTTTGATCCTTCACAATTATATATATGAAGCACTGGCATACTATTATATTTTAAGTATTCAATGACTATGTGTTGAGTGAATGAATGTGTAAAACTAATAAATAGCAGAATGAGTGGATATTCTTGATCTATATGCTGATTTCCATTACAAAGTCACTCTGTTTTCTTTAGCTACCATCTTGTCAGTACTTGTGGCTGTCTCCTGCACACTAATTGTTACACAAGTAATACCAGCCTTTAAAATCCATGAAATGATCCTTATTGGCACTGACATTTTTATCCTTTGATCCCTTACCACTTTGCTATTTCACAGTGGCCAAGGCTTTCAAAGCTTAGACTGAATGGTGGTTGAACCTTTACACACACAGAGCTGGTCTGTGTCCTGAAGGCACAAATCTAGCTTCTTGTTGCAGGGCATAGTCCACATTTAGCTTACAAAATCCCATAACACTGACTGCAGTCAGTACCACTTATTTTATTTTTCCCTTGCTTTTATTAATCATTTAAAAAACTTTTATGGGTTGTTTATGACACATGCCTAAAAAATATTGAGACTCATCTTAATAATCTAGTAGCTAATATAGACAAACTATTTTGTTTACAAGTGCATTCTAATAGCTATGCCAACTTTTAAAGAATTACTATGTGTCCATCTGTAATTTAAAACTTTACATATATCAACTCATTTACTTATCATCACAACTCTGTTATGTAGATTCTATTAATATTCCCACATAACAGATACGGACTGTGAAGGAGAGAGAGATTAAAAAGCTTGACTTAGGTCACAAGATTAGTGCAGGGCAGAGCTTCAGTTTGAACTCAGGAAACCAGACTCAGAGAGCCAGGGAATCTCTTAAGCACTTCCCTATTCTAAACAAACATACCAAAAATTAGTTTGACTTTTCAGAGTAGTCCTCTAGGGAAGTAACACTTATTCAAATAATTCTGTATTTTCCCATAACACTAAATGCATTTCATCTTTAGGAATTATCTACAGAAGTGGTTTATTGGTCTCAAAAGCATCATAATCTGTATACTCTACTATAACACACATTCTTCTTGTTCCCTATTCTTTCCTTCTGCTCTTCTCAGCTTGCCTTAACTCTGGTTTTGGGCCAACAACCAACAGACGTCAGGAGAGTGGGACTGGGCTGAAACTTGGGGCCAGTAATTCCCCCCCCCCCATTCCCCCCAGAGGAAGTGATGAAGGGCCACTCTGAGAGCAGAACCTGGGATATTTAAGCAGAGTCCTTCAGGAAGCAGGCCTTAGAAGGCAAAGCTGTGTTTTGCTCTTTCTCTTTCTAGTGTGATAAACTGATAAGCCAGCAGCAATTGACTGTAAGTCATTAAATCAACTCATCTAAGATTGAGAATCTCTGTTCTGCAGAGTCTATTGATAGTTATAGTAGATAGGTATCTGTGGTGTTACCTGCTCAGTATTTTTATCACAGTAATAGCACCTTAATTTTCTATTAAGGAACACACTTCACCCTCATTTTTCAATTCCTATGTTGTGATGATCTGACCTCTGTAGTTTAAGGTTGCACATGTCAGCCAGACTTGACCTGTGAGATTCAGACCTAGAACTTTTAGGACAATTGTCAGATAAAGAGCTTGCCAGAGTTCAAAACCAACACAGTTTTCAGAGATGGAAAGAGACAAATAACTTACTTTACCATTTGAACTCCTATATCCATTGTGCCTAAAGCCAATTAACTGCTCTGGACTTGTTAGTTGAATGTACTGATATATCAGTAAGGCAGAGTTAAATAGTTTTGCAAATCAAAATAGTTATGACTACCAAATAATTAGTAGCAGACCTATGCCAGTCAGGTAATGTTCACTCAAACTGATTATCAATGTGACTGGCCAAACCTTAGCTAAAACACTTTTCTTAACTATCTGCCAAACACATACCAAGCCTCCTGTGCTCACACAGGTCATTGGCTTTCCAGTCTTCAGAAGAATGTTATATAGTGAGAAAGTTCTTCTTCATTCATTAAAAATATTGATTAGACACCTACTATGAGCTTGCCGATGTATTTGACAAGAGGATACAATATTGAACATAATCAAACCCATTTTCATGCTTAATTGAGGCCACAAACTTATAGCAAGGTGAACATCAAGCACATAACTTCACAAATAAATGTAAAATCACAAATGTTCAAGGACTGCCATGCAATGATCTGATAGCCTATCCTATATAAAAAAAAAGCCTAATATGCTAAGTGTCCATCCATATGTTTGACCATTTGAACACGCACTGACCACCAGGGGGCAGATGCTCTGATCAGTAGGTTAGCTTGCTGCTGGGGTCTGGCCAATCGGGACTGGGTGAGATGGGCTGGACATGCCCTGGAGCCCTCCCGCAGTCTCTCCCCGGCCCCGATTGTGCACCAGTAGGGTCCTTCAGCCTGGACTGCACCCTCTCGCAATTCGGGACCCCTTGAGGGATGTTGGAGAGCCAGTTCCGGCCCTATCCCCACATGACTACCTGAGGGACTCCACCAGTGCACAAATCCCTGCACCAGGCCCCTAGTAAAAATAATAAAGGCATTTGACCTTGGGGATGTTGGAGAGCCGGTTCCGGCCTGATCCCCACAGGCCTACCTGAGGGAACTCCACCAGTGCACAAATCCCTACACCAGGCCCCTAGTAAAAATAATAAAGGCATTTGACCTTATCAGGGAGGGCAGGAACACTTACCTTTCCTGGGTAAGTGACACCAGGTTCATCCCTTTTATGGCCAGATATAAGTTCTGTTGAGGCCCCTGGGCAGCCAAGCACCATTGAGATCTTCATGCTCATTTGACACAACATCCACCTCCTTCTCCTCCTCTGGAAAAGTGCACTGGCACCCTCAGGAGAAAGGATCTGGAGAATCCTTCAGCACAGCCTCGGGCAGTGATCACAGACATTTTTGAGCGGAAATTCTGGGGTCCCAAGTGCCCAAGAGGTCATTAATTGTCATCAGTTGGGGCTCCAACTAAGCTTGTCCTCTGAGTCAGCCCAATGGACTCTGTCTACCTTGGGAGAAGTCAGTGGAAAGACCGTCACAGTGAGGCCTCCTAAGACTAGGACCCAGAGCAGTAGCCACATTGGACCAAGTCCAAGGGAAGAAGGAGCTCTGAGAGCAAAGCCGGTAAGTGGACAGAAGTGCAGAGGACACAGGTGGGAGCAGAGGGCGAGGAAACAGCATGGACCAGCATTTTAGTGAGAAAACACGTTCTTCATCATTAGCAAAGTAGCCTGTACTTCAGGTTTATGTTTTCAAATGTCTTAAATGACTTGCTTATGTTTTAAAATGTCATAAATATGAATATGAACAATGCAAAATGCCACTCAATGTAGGTGGACTAAAATTGCTGCATAGTGTGATTTTCACACCAAGCTGTTGTCTCAAAATAACCAAATCACACAATTACACACGGAGAGAAATGCACAATAAATATAATAACTCCCTCCCCCGAAAAACTTCTTGGTTTGTTTTGAAAGAAATGACATATTCTGTATAGCCTTCAGCTACCTAATCATTTTGGGACTGGTTTAGCCGAGTGACAGTCACTGAACTTGTCCACAGCCTATATAGTGACAGGAGCAATTTACCTGCATTTTTCTTGTTTAATTAAATAGTAATCAGTGAGTGGTAATTTAGATGCCCATATATATGGGTGTATGAGAAAGTATGGCAGCATGATTTACTAAACTCTGAGTCTTAATCATTTCTACATTTGGCTACATTTCTAGGTTGCAAGGCACTTAGTTAGGCCTGCTGTTGAACTTGAAAGAATTTATAGCTCTAAGGCATGTATAGATCTATTAAAGGCACACATTAAACCCATGGACATATAGGTGATTCAGTATGTAAAAAGTACTTTTTTCTAAGTACTGGGAGATGATCTCTCCACAGTATTTTCTATTTTGGCTCTGAGTGCTACAATAGTGGCAAATTGGTTATGAAACAGTTTGCTCCGCTTAACCAATTTTATCAGTTACTGCTATTAAGAATAAACATTTTTTTAATGGTTGAGAGTGCACATTCTGTAGAACACTTTAAAAATAACACCTTAAAACAAGTCTGTTTGCTTTATAAAGTAGAGTTTTAACCAGAGGAGAGTTTATCTGATTTCCTTTAGAAAATGTGTATATTCATCAGTCATTATCATAACATCAAGTTTAGCAAATTTTGTCATTTAAATAATTTCAGTTATAAATTCCAGTTTCCTCCTCTTATGTAAATAGCCTCAAAATTGCTTTGGAGCAGAATCTCTCCAAATATGGTCTCAGCCTAGAGGTGATTTTTTTTTTTAACGGAAAGATTTTTTTTTAGTTACATTAACTCTCTAATGTAAAAATCCATGAAACCCAGTGAAAAGAGAATCTGAGAAATACTTTCACTTTGATAAATCCGAACTGTTGGAACTTTCAAGTTTAAAATTTTCCCTGGGGCACTGTAAGAAAACTGACAGGAGATAAGTTTTAAAAGAATGTTATAACATTTAGAAGTTATAAATAAATTAAACAACATAGGTCATTGCACAAATGAGCATTAACTATTTCTATCAGGCCTGAAATTTTCATGACCCACATTTCTTCGTATTATACTATGAAGTCTATATTCATTCCCAGAGCATTTTTTAGAGCTCCTAGAGCTGTGTGGAAAAGAGGTGAAGCAAGAGAAGGTTAATGAGGGTGAGAGAGAGAGCCTAGGCTCCCGCCACCTTTCATTCATGGGCGTTTCAGGTTAGGGGCTCCTCCTTTCAGGACTGACGGTCAGGCACCTTGCATTACTCCAAAATGAAGCTGCATTCCATTAAGGTAATACAGAGACATTTCATATAGAGCAAAGGAGACCAAACCCTTTGAGGTGTAAAATGTTATTTCTTCATCCTAAGTAATGGTAACAGGGATGACACAGTTTCCAACTACCAACTCACCAAAAATGGCACTATTTTCCATCCCTTTGATATAGCCTATATAAAGGGTGCTTTTGCTCTGCAAATCTGTCTATGGCATTCTCCTTCAGATTCAATTCTAACTTGATTTTTGTAAAAAAAAAAAAAAAGTAAATTAAGAGCTAGGTTAACAGCCAAATAACTCCAATCGCCATGTGTCCTACACTTAACTAAAACATTCCAGGGCGAGTGTGTCTTTAAGCCAGGAAAGCTATACAAATAATGATTATATTTATTTTCATCTCTGTGTCCTTCTTTGGGGTGCAAAAGGGCTGGAACATTTTGGGTACATATTTGTTGAATGGACGATGGAATAATCATTGGCTCTTTTCAAAGACAGCAACTAATAAATCCTATGGCAAAGAACAAAGCAGAGCCAAAGTATGCAAAGTGTAAATGTTCAAAGTTCCAGAATGTCAACTTACTGAAACTTAAGTAAGTCATCTACTAACACTCACAGACTGTGTCTTCCCCTCTGCTCCTGACAACTCCCAATTTCATATCATTTGCAAATTCAATTAGCCTGCTCTTTACTCCTGTCACATAGCCCATCTGACCTCCTCTGTCTTTCTGCTCCATTTCACCCTGCTATCCCCACAGATTCTCCTAGGAACAGAGGAATACATTTTGTAAGTCTGATTCATCTCTGCTTCCTATTTTCTCTGTTGTGCTCAAAGGAGAAGAATTATGAGAACATGTAGTTTTGTACATTTGGGCAACTAAACAAAATCTCTGGAACCATTCTGTCTCTCTTATTATTACCTAATGTATGCAATAATTCAATGAATTCATACGTGATTAATAACTTTACACAACATTTCTATGTGTATTTATTGTGTATTATTATTATCTACAAATGGCCTACCACTCATAATTGCCATGTGGGGAATTTGATGGTACATGACTGTGACATCAAATTCACATTGTGTATCTCAGTGTGCACAGCAAAAAATAAATTTGTCTTGGATACTAAGCTACCTGTGTGGTTATAGGCACAAATATTATCTTTAAATAAAAGAGTATTTATGTGCCGGCATTGACCTTTTAATTAAATGGATATGGCCAGAGTCAATCATCTATTGACAGGTATTTACATAGCAAGTAATTATAGGGTGAAGAGATTATTTTGGTTATAAAATCAGAGGGAAAGTCATACAAACTTTAGAAATAGAGTCACCAAGTAATCAGTAAGAACATGTAATTGCTATGTTTTTTAACCGGCGTTTACCAAGGAAAACTAAATTCTTACGGTAAGTAATATTGTTAAGTGACTTATAATTGAGGGCATTAGTATGGTTTTTATTTTCTTAGTGATTAGGAGTCTGAAATCTCTAATAATGTTTACATTCATACTAATATGTGAGAGAATATCAGCATAAAACTTTTTGTACAACTACTTTGCTCTATTGTTAGGAAGCTAGGGCATTTCAAAGCTGCAGTGGTGGGGGGAAGGGTCATCTCAGCTCATCCTAATTTTAGCCCAAGGACAGTACTTCATACCTTTCATACCTGTAAATGCCCTAGAAATATTTCTTGAGAATTCTATGTCCAGCATTGATAAAAGATAGTAATAAACCTATGGGGAATTATCAGAACATAATTTCTGGCAATTTTAAGTTTTGATGCATAAATTTTTTAACATATTTTATCTTTATACTAGTGGCCTGGTGCATGAAATTTGTGCTCATTAAAAGGGAATTAATTAGAGGAAATATTTCAATATTGCTATTTTGTTTCCATCTCTCCATCCCAGTCTCTCCCAGTCTCTGTCTCTCTTTGTTTTTCTCAGAAATCCTCCAGGCCTCCCTGCCTCCCTCTCTCCCTCTTCCTCTTTCCTGGCTGGAAGGGGGCAGGGCCAGTGAGGGCAGGTCCACCCTCTGCCCACCCTGGGGCCTCATTCTGAGAGAAGCTCCCAGAGCGAGCTGGGGGTGAGGGAAAGAAAGGGAGAAAAGGCTGTGAGCTGGTGAGCGCTGTGTGTGTCTGTGCATGTGTGCGGTTGTGAGTGAGTGTGAGCACTGGCCCCACCTCCCCCGTCCCTGTCTCCACGTCTCCACTGCCACAAGTCCCCGCCCAGCAGAGCCTGCTACACATGCAGCCTGGGCATTAGGTCGAGCCTCTGGTCATTGTGGATGTGACGGACCCAGGGTTTTTATATATTAGGATAAAAGTGTCTGGATCCAGAGGTTGGATCAAATCTCAGAAGAGAACAGTACTCTTCTTCCATCTACTCCCTCCCTCTCTAAACTCACCCAAATAGTTACAAATTATTATTCAGTTGTCCTAGTCTCTAAGTTCAGAACTTCTTATGCTTATTACAAAGGTACAAATTAGGACCTATTGCTACAGATATAATGATTTTAAAATTGTTTTGAATACACATTTGCTGAAGTTATCTACTCAAGTTACCACTCATTTATGTAATAATTAATGGCTGTTTCCAATGTCCTATTGTTAATTCAGAGTTTCAGTGGACTATGACTTGAGGCTACTGTAGGTCCACAATACAGGTGGTTTATGTCAAATGAAGACAAATACTCCAAATTAACTTCTGCTCAGGCATAGTAGTTTATATGTATTTTTGTCTTAGATATTGCTGGAATTTGAGGGAAAGTGTCAACAGATTTTGGGGATCAAATGAGAAAGTCCTACCCAACTCTATGAGTACAATGAACCAGGAAACTGGGAAGATGAGAACAGGAACCTTCAAACTCAAAACATGCCTTTTTAAGCTATCACTAAATGATTGTTAAAGTGGGTACATATACACTTGTTTAAGTGCTTTTACCTATCATTTGCAAAGGAAGAAGAGTAGTCTTTAGTTAACATAAGTAAAACAAATTCAAATAATTTTATCTCAACACAGCAGCATGGTCAATGAGAAATCTAAGTAAAAAACTTACCATGATCAGATTTTCTAAGTCTATTGGCATTTCCAAGAACTAAATAACAGCAACCACAAGAGATGGAGCAAATGATTTTGAGTACTTGCTATGTGCCGGGCAACCTTGAGTACTTCATACCTCTTAACTCATTAAACTTTTTATATAAATGGGGAAACTAAAGCACTGAGATAAAATTTTCAATTCTGGGATTTTTTATCCTTATGCTATACTTCAGGATGTTTCTGCTTCTAGCATTTCCAACTTCACGAAGACCAATGGCTTTGGCCCTAGCTCTATTTTTTTCTTTTTTCATTATGCTTACTCTAAGAAGCCAATTTGCAGAAAATAAAGTTTGGTATTAATCTGGCTTCATACACTGAGGAAAGGCTGAGAGAAAGTATGCATTTAACTATAAAAATATACACACACAATACATTGTTAAAAGTTAAGTGCCCTCCCTTTTTTTCCATCTTCTTTGCTTAAACACTCCTCATAAAAATGGTATTTCTTGGCAAGAGAAACCATTTTTCCTTTATGTCAGAGTCACTGTTAAGTTCACATTTGTGTTTGCAAGTTCTGTTTCCAACTTTCCACTCCAGCTCTGTCCCCCACAGCAAGACGAAAATCACGGAATTTGCATATTGTGCTTGTGAAGTAGAGTAGCTGTCTCAGAGAGAAGCACCGAAGGGTTAGAAATCATGAATATACACACACGTTGTCACAGAATCCTAATCCAACATATTTGTCCTCTGCTTTTATATATTTCGCTACTTTCAATTAAGACGCCTTATTAAATAGCATTCAAACATGTGAAAGCAAAGACAGAGCCTGACAGAATTTCAACAGGTTCTGTGCATTCATACTGTATGTCACCTCTTAATTAGCAACCAAAATGCAACGAACAGATTGTACAGTTTACCATCCTAGCCCAGCTCCTACACTTGCTATTTGTGCGTACACAGCATATTTAAAGAGACCCCCATCCGGTGGGATTTTCATACTTGCTCCAACCGTGGAACAGAGAACCACCATCAACTAAATGCCACTTCGTGGATGCTTTAGCCTGCAGCAGCAGCTGGCATTACCAAGCAGTTGAAAGGACATTTTAATCTCCGGTTTAATGCATTTTTTTCCACCTGGGATAAGAAGCCAAAATTGCTGTTAGCAAAAAATGCCTTAGTCATTAACTGAAAGTGCCTTTTTTAAAAAGTGTTCCATTACTCCCCTACTGGGAAATTTCAGACTTTATTAGCATTTTTTGAATTTGTATTAGTCGTACCTGAGTGGTAAAATGCTAACGGATGAACACTTAGCTATTTTCCTATTTTCCACAGATTTCACTTTGGGGCTTTGCTTGTATAGGAGCAAAGAGAGAGAGAGAGAGAGAGAGAGAGAGAGAGAGAGAGAAAGGAGTCAATATATCGCATCCTCATCTAGCTCTCCAGGATTGAAGTCCATATTCAGAGGAGTCATTTTAATTTTCTATTATTCTATCCCTGCTGAGGCTCAGAAGAATGAATTTAAGGACTCCTGTTTATGTAAGGGCAACTAAGAGAATATTAAATGTGCTTTGAATACAAGTCTGTGTATTTAAATAACATGCATACTGGGCTGGTATTGCCTTGCTTTGATGATCAGACTGCATTGACTTCAGGCTGAAAGAAAATACAGATCCTCCCATCCAAACACTTGCTGATAGTGAACGGATTGATCTGTCACTTCAGAACAAGAGACCTAAGTTTGAAATATAAGAGCCATTCAAGCCATGACTTGAATCAAACATAATTCAGATTGAGATTCAATCACATTTTTTATTATTTTATTTTGTATCTGCTAAACAGCCACCTAAGTTTTAGAAGTCTTCTAAAATATCAAGTAAGCTTGATACAGTTGAGATTTGCTTTGGTTTAGCTTCTGTAAGAACTGCACTCATTAGTTATGGGCCAATATAAATAAATATAGAAATGTAATATAGCCACTCGGGTCCCAGATTGAAAATATACTGAAATCTACCAAAATCCTCGACTTTAGTAAAAACTGAAGAAGAAAAATAAAAGGTCAAAACACTTTTAAAAATAATGTAGCCTGTATTTATTCATGTTTTATTATCATATTTAACCAACTGAAAAATATAGTATCATCTTCTATAACTGCCCAGAGACCCTCTTTCTGCCTGAAGTTTTACTTCTGCTCTTTCCTGGTTTGGTAACTGAGTAAGCAAACATCTTTTGATATGCAGAAACTATGGTTTCCTTAAGGTATAAATGAAAATGCTGTCCTTTTCTAATAAATGGTGAGGCAGCAGGGATAAAAATAGACTATTGGATTTAACAGGGATTAAGGCTAACAAGGCACAAGTCCCCAAGGATGTGTTTTCTAGAGAAGTATGAGACAGTAGAGCACTAGGCCTGACTTAGAGACTACGTAGGAAATATAATGAGAAGATAAATGATTAGGCATTTTCTAAAATTGCTCCTCAGAAATAAAAATTAAAATAACATTAAAAGTCACAAAATAGTAGCCTTTCAGTGGGTCAGCATAAATATTCCATACCAATTAGCTATATCTTTATTGCATCCCTGACTGTAAGTAGCTTAGATGTGGTGAACAAAACTGCAAATGCCCAGTTTGGCTGGCTGATTGGAACAGTTAGATATGTATACAAATAGACAGATAGATAGATATAGATAGATAGATAGATAGATAGATAATAGATAGATAGGTAGGTAGGTAGGTAGATAGATAGATAGATAGATAGATAGATAGATAGATAGAATAGATAGATGTTCAGATTCCATTGAGGTGTTATTCTTCCTAAAGCAGTCTCTTGAGTGATTCATCAGCAAACTGGACTGCATCTGTTATGCAATATGGCTTCATTGTGCATTATTCAAAATTTTAATAGATATTGAGAGCATGAAATTATGACTTCTCTTCTATAATCTAATTATAAAGCCTCTATAGTTACAAGATCACAAAAACATGTGGCCTTTGGAGTGGAAGTCAATGGAATACTTTGTATATACTCCAAAGGCACCCCCAAATTCTATACTCAACCATCTGGATGTTTTCCAAGTTTTTAATTGATTAATTCCTTGATAGATAGGTAGGTAGATAGATAGATAGATAGATAGATAGATAGATAGATAGAATAGATAGATGTTCAGATTCCATTGAGGTGTTATTCTTCCTAAAGCAGTCTCTTGAGTGATTCATCAGCAAACTGGACTGCATCTGTTATGCAATATGGCTTCATTGTGCATTATTCAAAATTTTAATAGATATTGAGACCATGAAATTATGACTTCTCTTCTATAATCTAATTATAAAGCCTCTATAGTTACAAGATCACAAAAACATGTGGCCTTTGGAGTGGAAGTCAATGGAATACTTTGTATATACTCCAAAGGCACCCCCAAATTCTATACTCAACCATCTGGATGTTTTCCAAGTTTTTAATTGATTAATTCCTTTAACAAAAGCACATAATTTTGAGGTACCCTCTTATTATTTTTAAAAAACCCTTTATAACTTTATGCATATATAGAATGTGACAAGAATATTATTTTAAGATTTTTTTTAAATGTATAAAGAACTCACAACTTAACAAAAGGAAGACAATACAATTAAAAAACGGGCAAATGATCTAAATAGGTACTTTTTCAAAGCGGACACACATATGGACACATGAAAAAAATGCTCAGTACCAGTCACTAACCATCAGGAAGATACAAATTTAAATGACAATGAGGTATCGCCTCACACCTATCAGAATGGCTACCATCAAGAAATCAACAAATGACAAGGCGAGGATGTGGGGAAAAGGGAACCCTAGTGCACTGCTGGTGGGAATGCAGACTGTTGCCGCCACTATGGAAAACAGTATGGAGTTTCCTCAAAAAATAAAAAATGGAACTGCCATTTGGCCCAGTGATCCTACTTCTAGGAATATACCCTATGAATTCTGAAACTCCAATCAGAAAGAATATATGTCCACCTATATTCATAGCAGTGCTATTTACAATAGCTAAGATTTGGAAACAGTCCAAGTGTTCATCGGGAGATGAGTTGATCAAAAAGCTGTGGTACATTTACATCATGGAATACTAAGCAGCTGTAAAAAAGATCTCTTACCCTTTGAGACAGCATGGAGGGACCTGAAGAGTATTATGCTAAGCAAAATAAGCCAGTCAGAGAAAGACAACTATCACATGATCTCACTCATATGTGGAATCTAATGAACAAAATAAACTGCTGTACAAAACAGACTCAGAGACAGAGAAGCAAGGAAAAGACTGTCAAATCTCAGAGGGAAGGCAGGAGTAGGTGGGTGGGAAGAGATTAACCAAAGAATTTGTAAGCATATATGCATAATCCATGGACACAGACAATAGTGTGGTGAAGGTCAGGGGTGGGGGCTAGAAGGGGAAAATGAGGAGAAAAGGGGGACATCTGTAATACTTCCAACAAGAAAGATTTAAAAAATAAAAATAAAAACCTTTTCACAAGCATACACAAAAGAGAGCACTGAGGAAAAAAAAAAATCTCTATAATTGAAAGGCAATGGCTAGAGCTGTCCAAATGGAAGAAGATGATTTAATCTTTGACACCGTTTCTTACCAAGCCTTACAAGGTAAGTAATGTCATTGTTGAAAATAAAATACCTCTTGTCTGAAATGCCTAAAAAAATAACAAAATAGAGAAATATCAAAACGATCCACACAGTAGCTATGTAGAAATTAGCGCCTAGAATCTGAACTATAGAAAGCAAAACATTTTTAGTGACTAAAATGGCAAAGTATAAAATTGTTGTGTAGCAGGATTTAAAATGGCATAGACATACTTATTCAATGTAGTATGAATGTCATGTCATACATACTCACTCGATGCTAGTTGTTGTGCTAAAACTTTTCCAAAACCAATACATTTAACCTTATAAAACCTTATGGACTATAACAACCGAGAAATTATTATTGCTGTGTTACAGCTAGGAAATCTGATCAACTTGCTTTTCTAATCAACTTGCATACAGGCATACAACTAGTAACTAGCTGAGCTCTTGATCCAACTAAGTCTGAACCTAACACATGGCATCCAAGATCTTCTCTTTGACATTATGCTTCTTCAATAGATTTGGACAAGTAACTGCCCAACTTCTCTAAGATAAACTTATTAGAAATAAGTCTAAAATAAAATTTTTACTGGAAGTATTTTATTTGAACATTAAGATAATTTCTCTATTCTCTTTTTTTTTTTTTGAAATGTATTTTTTAAGGGAGAGGGAGAGAGAGAAACATCCATGTGAGAGAGAAACATCAATAGGCTGCTTCCCATACACCTTGAACAGGAATCAAATCAGTAACCTGGGCATGTGCCCTGACCAGGAATCTAACAGGCGATCTTTTGGTGCATAGGAGGATGTTCAATCACTGAGCCACAATGGCCAGGGCACTTCTCTCTCTCTTTTTTTTTTCTATAAAAAGATTTCGTTTTTCTCATATTAGCCTTCCAGCACTTTTACCTTTAGACAAATCAGATCTTATTTTCCCCAAATGAATACACAAATTTTGGTAACAGTAATAATAAGTATACCAATATTAGCAGATTTCCTGTTAAATTTTATTCTATTGATTGTTCTAATATTTTAAAAAGTTGAACATTTTATTATTTAATAATTGCTACAACTGGAGATGATAAATTTAAACATGAATAACTGGATTAAACTTTTTATGTAAATTTATTTAGTTTCATTTATTTAAAAATTTGGGTTTGGGAAAAAATAGCTATTGTTGGTCAAATTTCCATATATTCAAAAAAGATTAAAAGGAAAATAAAATTCTCAATAAAAATCTAATATAAATGGTAATGGAAAACTATATTAATAACTACATTTTAGCACAAGAAATAAGGATTTCTCTAAATATAAGGACTTCAATAATTTTAAGGAGCAAAGACATACTTTGTTTTTCTTTCACCCAGACTACAAAGTTGTTAAATTATATGCAAAGCTATTCCTTCTCATTTTCTTTACACGTTTACCACAGCAAAAGTGTTTTTATTCAGCATTCTAAATACTGCTCTCAAGGCAATAGTACGATTTGGTAGCCCTTCTCACTAGAGATTGCTTTGTTTTTTAAGAAATCCCCATTAATGTTCAGGTCACAGAATTAAAAGGGATGGGAAATAGCCCAGCAAAATAAAGGGTTCAAAACAATGCCCCTGTACAGCACTGGCAGAACCCATTACCACTTCCCAAGATGACAGAGTATTTTGCAGGTAGAATAGGGAAGGACAAGTCCTGGCTGTCCTGCTTCTTGACAGAGGAAATAAATCACCCTACACACTGGAGGATACCTTTCCAGACTGCACGCTGGGAACTTCATTACACAAGCTGTGCCACACATTACTATGCATATTGCTGCTGATTGGACATAGAGGCATATCCACAGCCTATTTTTGTCATTGTTTTATGGGGGAGGTATCCATTTTTCCCCCGTAGATAGATACAGGCTTGAAAATGACATGAAGACAATAATGTTATGTGCCCAAAAGATCTTGATCTTCAGAAAAATAGGCTCTTAAGTAATGATTTGTCTAACTTACCCTAACCTTATCTCTTGGTGCATAAAACATGATCATATTATGGTTTCATATTCAAACAATCTTATTTTGATTGTGATTGCTATCAAACATAAGTCTTGTTGCCCCTGGTTTTGGCCTCATTAAGAGGGCAAGTGTCCACAGAAGAAACTTCAGTGCCTTGTTCTTTTTAATGGGTAATCTTTTGGGTTCATTCATAAAAAATAAATTGTATTTACTCAGTTTTGCTCAGATGCCATGAATGTAGTTTAATCCAATTTGGACTAGTTGTGATAATGAAAAAAAACTGCAGAAGAAGACAATCTTCAGGCTGGAAGCACAGTGTCATTTTCACAGTCAACAACATAAAATTAATGAACCAAGGGAGAGAAAATTAATGAACATAGCTATTAGCGAGTTTCCTGTAGTTTCAGAACACTAATGTAATTTTAGTTGTAGACTCCTCATAATTTAGCCTCTTCTTAAGGAATTTTCTGTGGAGAAATGCATCTGCCACTTCTGCTTTGGTTGAATAATATTGTCCACATGCAACATTCCTGTTGCTATGTATGACACCTTAAGCATTCTAAAAGTAGAAGGATACAGATATTTTCCTGAATCTTATGCCAAATCAATGTTCTGAATAAAATAAAACTATAGTCTCAAATCACCAATCCAGAAAACAATAAACAACTAACTAACAAGGGTTTGATACACCAATTTCTAGCTCATAAAATATTGCTTGTGGGTAAAAGTCATAAATAATTTAGATTCTACATTCCTTTGCTACCAGCTAATATGTCATCTTAGGCTGTGTTGATGATAGTTAAGAGAGATAGTTGCTGTTAAACAGTTTCCACTTTGATTAACATCATTACATCTCTCATCAAAGAAATGCTTCCAAAAGTCTGCGAGAATTCAAAGATGAGCTTCTGAGTGGCAGATGTCTAGTAATGCATTCATACAATCAAATTACTCCTATCAGACTTAATTTTTGAGTTATAAATATTTGTAATTTACTGAATATTGACATTTTCTGTTGATTGGCATTTGGAATCTGCCTTACTAGCTTTGGTCTGCTTTTTTTGTATGTAACCCTTCTCTTTAATCCCTATAAATAAGAAAAAATATGCATTAAATAGCTAAAAAGGGAGAATAGAGTTATACTAATTCTTTTCTTTATTTTTAAAAATATATTTTTATTGATTTCAGAGAGAAAGAGAGAGGGAGAGAGAGATGGAAACATCAATGAGTAGAGAGAATCATTGATCGGCTGCCTCCTGCATGCCCCCTACTGGGGATCAAGCCTGCAATCTGGGCATGTGCCCTGACTGGGAATTGAATCCTGACCTCCGGTTTCAGAGGTCAATACTCAACCACTGAACCACACCAGCCAGGCTCACTAATTCTTTTCTACTACAACCTTAAGTCCAGTTCTTCAAAAGGAGATGTTCTCTTTTATCTTTTAGGAAAACGAATTGTATTTTTTATTTATTAGTCAGTCCACTGGTTTTTGTAATGTTCTTTATACTTTAAAATAGCAATTATACATTCTAGTCCCCTGCTTACCTTAATTAATGTCTAGTTTGTTAACAAAAGACGTCCCTTCAGCTTTACTCTAGGGCAAGGAACAAACTACCTACAAACTACTGATGATGGATCAGTCTGGGGACTAATCATTAAATGTATCTTGGCAAAATGTAAGATTAACTTTCCCTTAGATTATTTAAATAACATGCAAGTTTGTTCTTCTGTCTCTCTTTTAGTTTAAGCTCTAAAGTTCCCTCATATGTAGTCAAGAAATCATGTAGTGGAGAGTAGGGATGTAAGAGAAGGGTTCAGCTCCAAGCTACTTAGGTACTAAGAAGAGCTAACATCTTCAGTGTGCCAGGCAATGTTCTAAGTGCTTTGAATATATCAATGCCTTCAATCCTTCTATATTTTTGAAGCAAATACTGTTATTCTTTGCATTATACACCTGGGAAAACTCTGAAGTACTAAGTATTGTTAAGCTAGTAAGTGGTCGAGCTGAGCTTCAAATCAGACACTATGATTGCAAAACCCATGCTTTTCTACTGTCTCTTAGATTTTGTTCTGTTAGATTGCAGCACCTTACCTTAAAACATATAAGGCTTGCCTTAGCCCGTTTGGCTCAGTGAATACAGCATTCAAATCACAGATCAAAGGATTGTGGGCTTGATCCCTATCAAGGGTACATACCTGGGTTGCAGGTTCTCCTCCGCCTGGAGTCAACCAATTGATGTGTCTCTCTCACATCGATGTTTTTCTCTCCCTCTCTTCCCTCCCTTCCATTCTCTAAAAAGATATCCTCAGGTGAGGATTAAAAACAAATGAAAAGAAAAAGGTTTAGTTAAGTACTTATAAAATTCAAGCTTAAAGAATAGGAAACTGTTGTGTAAGGTAAAGTAATATTTTATTGTGAATTATTCATTTGTTCAACTCAGCAAAATGCCATTCATAAGTTAAATAGTTGTCTACAGCCCTTTTTTGAAGTTGTCCATTTTTTAATCCACCAAAACAGGTCATTGACATGTTATTATGTTGAGGTAGGTAGTAGAGATAAGGACTAATGGCTTTGGGATCACAGTCTAACTTTAATCAGGGTAGGATTCTTTGACTGAAAATGTGCATTTGTTTGCATCAGCTTTATTTACTTTTTATCTCAAGAGAAATTCTTTGATGTTAAGATATTCAAAGTTCAGATATGAGACAGATGAAAGTCTGAAAAGATTACAGGAGAAAGAAGATAGTTTCCTGGAACCGAAAACATACAGACACTTTTTGCAGGATGAAATAGGAAAAGAGCCCATCTCTTACCTCTCACAACTGTTCTTCCACGTGCTTCCAATGGTGGAAGTGGGCCATTTGAGGGTTTCAATAGGCAAAAACTTACCACTCAGGAGACAGACACACTTGAAAATTAATGGATTTCTGGATATGTTGAATGACTCCTGTCTTCCCTTTTGGCAAGCTCAACACAGAGCAAATAGGCCTGGGAGGAAAACAATTGAATTATCAAAACTCATTTCTCAAAGCTGTAGATAAAGATTATAGGTTGGTAAGGCCATGAAAATTAGTTATTTTATTTAGTGATTGCTATTAATTGCCACCCAAACTTTCTACATCACAAGAATGAGAATACTTTTATTTTAAAATTTGTTTAGGGCAAATATTTCATGGTAATTAAACTGCTAATTTCAAAGTGCAAAAATGGAAAAATGTGATGGTTTTAACCAATTACCTGATAAATTCTATTAATTTTAATCATTTATTTATATAATTATATTAATCAATTAGCCAGTTATTAATATGACTAATGGCTTGACAATAATGATGTTTTTATAGTCTCTCAGGAAACTCAAATAAAAAATGTCTATGTACTAGAATAATTCTGAACATGCATCCTTGTCATAAAACACTATTTAATCCAAAATAAATGAGATTTTAAATTGACCTTTCATAAATGGTGATGACTCATCCTTATACACAGACAATCATTCCATGAGTTAGATAAATGATTTCAAGCACCCTTGTAATATTATTGGAAGGATATAGCAAAAATAAACAATATTCAATAGTTTCCCCTTTTTAATTTTTTGTGTGTTTTCCAAGCCTTGTTTGCTCAGATTATTCATAGAAGAATGGAAGTATTTGGGGGAAAAACATTTTGCCACGGTTTGCAAGGCAGATAGAAATGTAGAGTATCAATGCCAGCAAATCTCACATTTGTTACATTGACTAACTTGAAAAGTTGCAGTTAGGTGGTTTACAATTAGTCTAAGTCATCCTATTTGCATCATCAACATATAATGACCATTCTTACATTGGAATTGTTCTTGCTTAAGAATCCTACATAACTGAAAGTGCTGAACGACAATGATAAATGTAATCTTATCAATATCAGCCCTTCCTATGACTAGTAATACTTTATTTTCTTTGTGCAAACTTGTCAAAATAACTGTATATTAGATTTTGATGCTTCTTTATTTTTAATGGAGGCTTAATGTGTATATTTCTTGAATTGTTATTTTCCCTCAACATAATTAATTTTGTGGACACTTGCTACCACAGCTGGCTGCTTTAGACAAAGTTGTTGAGGTTATTATGACTCATTGTACAAATGAGCAGGAGGTGGCTCAACCTTTCACATGAAGGGCTAGAGACTATTACAAACAACTTAAGCTCACACATTGATGAACCAAATTTCTAACTTTTAAAAAGGTAGAAAATCCTCTTATTTCTTCAGAGAAAGAATGATGGGGCAATATTACATGAGTTGTATTTAATTTTGGCTTGGCAGGCTCTGCCCCATGAAATTTCTATTTAGCCTATCGAAGATAAATCCTATTTACAGCCTCCTACTGTGTGAAAAGTTTATTCTTTTATTTTCATATTCTTACCATATCAAAAGAGGAGCCTAAAATCATTCTCTACTTGCAGTAAAAACAGAAATAACAGCTTACATTAGTGATGAAGCTAAAATTATTTGAATTACAACCCATATATAAAGATGGGCTAGTAGGTTTATCTTTTAGGGAATGATGTCCAGTCAATATTAAAGATACTATAGCAACTAGTCCAAACTGATCGTCTCATTGCATAAAGCCACTTTTTCTTTTAAATGAGTATTTTAGGTATAATTTGCTTTTATATATCAACATAATACTACCTTTCCAAAACGACTTACAGAAATAATTATAGATACTGTTATTTGTTTCAAATGTGGAAGATAAACTATATCACCCCATTTATTATATACTGATTTCAAGATACCTATAACACCTTTCTGGAAAATATACTACACACTGACAAGAAAAAAGACAAAAAGAACACCTATGGTAAAGGAAATTTTTAAAAAAATGCTAACTAGAAGATATTTGAATAAGGCAAAACTTCTCTCTTCAAACTATACATAATTAATCAGCTTGATTACCCTCAAAGCACAAAGGAGTAACATTCCTGAGGCCCAAAGAAGAACATCTGCTTTGCACCCCACTCCTATTGGGCTTGTTTATCTGGGCTCCATACTGCTTAAATATTAAGATAGATTTCAGGGGTTTCATAGCAACTGTATGGAAATGCAGAAGATAATCAAGATGGCACCTTGGGGAAAACTGAGATAAAGTGCTCTATGGCCTTTCTTGACCATGTCTGGCACTTTCGTCTTCTGCATTCCAATTGGCTGCATTAGCCCTGCAGCATGTGTGCGTGCGAGCGTGCCTGTGTGTGTGTGTGGTGTGCGCACATGTCCAGGTACTCTAGCATACATTAAATAAAGGAAAAGTGGAGAAAGATAACTTCATTCTTGCTGCGTACAGCATACAGGCTTATCAGTTTATGAAACTAAAGTAATGTTTCATAGGTCCTTGATATTGGAATTTTCCACACATATGTATCCTTTCACACAGCATCAAATGTTAGTGCATCAGAGTATGCTTGTAGGTTTGGCTTTTGATGTAAGGAAAATGCAAGGGTTGAATATTTTGGCAAGAGTAAGGCAAACCCTCCCCTTTACTTTCTCTTCAAAAGTATTCCTTAGAGCCTCCTTTTATGGCTGAAGGTTTGCTCAACATTTTACAATTAATGATTTGGCAGTGCTAGTTTGGATGGAGAGGGATTATTTGTTAGCCAAGAGGTAAGCTGAAGCACAGACTTCAGAGACTTGTAGATTTCAGGAAAATAGATTCTTCACCTGGGCTCCTTTATTTTGTATTCTTCAAGTTTTTCTGTGCCCCTTCCCCCCTGCTTTGGATGGCTTTGACAGGTACAGAGCTAAAAGCATACAAAGGGTAGATAAATGAAAACATTTTGACAATTAATTTGAAGAGTTCTCTGATCTGGGAGTCTAAACGGTTTCCAGAAGAGAACAGAGATTCAAGGCCAAGTTCTTTAGCTAAAGAAGATTTAGGCCAAAAGACTGAAAAAAGATTATTTACCCTATGTAGATAATCAAGTATGGCTAATTCATCCCCTTGGTCATATTAGTGTTAGTGATAAATGCTCATTAGTCAATGTGACAGAGATAGGATTGACAGTGGCACAGGTAGGAATAAATGAGTTAGCCAGGCCATTATTGATTAAATAGCTTGGGCTCAGTGGTGGGGGGTGGTCCAATCATATTCAGAATGGAATCAGAGGTACAGGACATGGACCTTTTGCTTCCTGTGCATGATCCCTGACCAAGAGAGCCTCGTTTTGCCCCATTTGGATAATGTGGTATTTTTTACCTCTTTATTCACATGTCTCACTTGCAAGGGCTCAGGGACACTAGGGTCATGGAGTCTCCTATGTCCTTTTACTGTTAAGTTGTGTCAGATGACTAACCATGGACATGAGTTTCTTTAGTGGGCACCATTCTTCCTTCTTTAGCTCATGAGAAAAATTAAGAGCCTATCCCAGAAGTAGGAGAGACAATGGCTGCACTTGTTGCTTCCATTGTTATTACAATGGCTTCTCTTGTTATTACCATGAAACCAGAAGAAAAAAATCTTGGTTCTAATTCAGAAAATGTTCTCAGTGCCAGTCCTTGGAAATTGGCCTGATCGGAGGGAATCATTTTAGTGTCACCACTATGATAGAATATCATCCACTCTGACTCCCTTTCTCACTCCTTCACTCCCTTAGACTTTCCACCATTTTTTATGTTAAGAGGGTTTGTGTTGTAAGTGCCTGTGGGTTTGTTTCCAATGTAGCAATAAATTTTTTCTGTTTTTTTTTTTAATTTCGTTGGTATATTGAGGAACATTGCACTGAGCTAAAGGACTTACTATTTCTGTCCTCCCAATAGCTCCCCTGGTCAAACTTGTCCATGTTCCCCGTGGGGATGGAGAGAGGCAATTAATCAAATGTTGGTATACAAAATAGCATTCTATGTTGGACATAGGGGTTCCAAGGCTGAATCCAGCCTTAAAACTTCTGCAGATTATTCAGTAAATGTATGATCTTCTCATTATCTAATTCTACTAAGTAGAGCATTGCCCACCACTCAGGAAAATTCCAGGCCAATTCAGTTCCCATTGACTATTAGAAAAATACTATATGCACATTTCTATCAATGCCTCTGAATGTTGCATTGTAACTGCCCTCTATCTGTTATTCCTCTTTGACCTACTTGAAAACAGGAAGTGAGCCTTGCATTTTATACCTTTGTATCTGTATGCACAGTCAGACTTCATTAATTGAAAAGTTGGAGGTAAAGGGTAAATATTGACCCCAATGAATTATTCTGCCTTTAATGCAAAATAACTCCTAATTAATGACTTAAAACATCCGAATAAAGCTTTAATAGACCCTTTTTATAAAAAAAATTGGACCCCTATATTTCAGTAGCCTTTATTTTCTTTTCCCACATAATTAATAGAAATAATAACAACAATTATAGCTAATATTTTCACCACTTGTTATATTTCAGGAAGTGTTCTAAGTGTTTTATACATATAAATTTCTTTAAGTCATAGATCAATTTCATGGAGCAGATTCATATATTTTTATTTTATATAATAAGTTAGATTTGCAAGATCCCCTGCATTTACAGTTTTGGTCTTTTTTAACCAATACTGTAGCCTTAAAGTTCCCCTCACCTTAACCAAACCTTATTTTCCTGAATACAGACCTTTGAACCTCCATTTTCTTAGAAAACTTATGAATTCTTTCTCTGTCCCCCTGAAACATAACTCTTCTCTCAGTTTCTTGCCAGTTTTACAACCTAAGAGTGTCTCTCTCAAGAACCTGGGAGCCATCCTTCTGAAATGTAATCTCCTCTCTGAGAGAAGAGGGGTGTACCCTCATAAGCAAGAATTAGCAGTCAGATGGCCTCATCACATTGAACAATCTCCTCCTCAAGACCTTCAGCAGTTTCTGCACTAGCTCTCCTCAGCATTTAACAACTCTCCTAAGACTCAACTAAGCCTGAAATAAGCTTTACATTGCATAAAAACCCAATGTATTCTCCAGCTGGATGGCTCAGTTGGTTGAATGTCATCCCATACACCAAAAAGTTTACAGGTTCAATTCCCCGTCAGGGCACATACCTAGGTTGTGGGTTCTATTTCTGGTCAAGGTGCATACTGGAGGCAATGGATCAATGTTGCACATTGATGTTTCTCTCCCTTCCTCTCTCTAAAATCAATGGAAAATATCCTCAGGTGAAGACTAAAAAAAAATCCAAGGTATAGATTGCATTTATTTTACTCTTTCAAAATAATTTTTTAAAATATGTTTTTATTGATGTTAGAGAGAGAAGAAGTGAGAAGGGAAAAGAGAGAGAAACATGATCAGTTGCCTCCAAAATACCCCCAGACCAGAGTTGGACTGGGAATAGAACCCGAAATCTGGGTATGTGCCCTGACCCAGAATCTAACCAGCAACATTTTGATACACAAGGTGATGAGCCAATCAACTGAGCCACACTGCCAGAGCCAGAATAATTTTTAAGAATAACATCTTTAAAGGATTCATGGAGAAAGGAGATAAATAGGAGTGAACCTGATGTTCAATAAGTGGGAGAGGGATGGGTGAAGCCTTGTGAGGGGCATACATGCTGCTTACTCTTTTCTCCCACGATGGATGCATCCTGCAAACATCTTGCATTCCTAAGAGAATTCCTGGTATTCATGACATTGTTCAGAATAATAAGAGATTTAAGAAACCGAAGATTCCCCTGCTTCTCCCACTTGAGAACAAAGCAGTCCTAATTATCTAGCACAAGGAAGTCGGTGCCAGTGTGGATTTATGCTCCCTTCCAAACTAGAATATAGCATCACAAATGTTTTTCTTTTTTTCCAATTCTAATTTTTCAGACCTATTAAAATGACTCTAAACCAAACTGCTTCGAAAGAAATAATATTGGCTTTCTCTCATTATTCCTTTCTTTTCTCCCTTGTCTCCTTACTACTAAGTCAAATTAATCTGCTTTATTTTTTTTTTCCTAAGGTCTCCAATAAGACCCTGTCACATAGCATGGAAGGTATGGATTGGGTTGCTTTTTCGATTAGATCCTTAGATGCCCTCCAGGTTGTTGATACAGCTGTCCAAATCAGGCTAGATGCTGGTGAGAGATCTCGGTTAGGCGATCTGGGAACAAAAAAAATGAATCAGGAAGAACTTAAAAATAATTACGTGAGGAAGTCAACAGTGACCGGTTGGGAATCAAGCTGATCACCTTCTGATGGGATCTCAGCTGACTGTTGTTAAGTGCAAGGTAAACCTCTGTCCCCAGCAGAGGAGATTTAAAGGCCTGATCAGTCCTGTACGTTGCCATCACACAGATGATGCTAGTGGTCCGGGTTCAACAACATCAAGGCAATATGCCTCTATCTCGAATTGTGCTTTAAACACTTGTCGTCCAATGTCCGGGGGCAATGATATCCTTCCTTGCTTCGGAAGTGTTTGTGGTGCAACGAGCTTTGCTTGTAGGATAGAATACGCTGCATCACTCCATGTAAAATACAAGCATGTTGAGAACAGCCCAGTGGTTTCTAAGTCCAATGTGAGGTAAGCGGTTATGGGGTCAAGTAGAACTTCACTGTGCATGCTTGCTAATGCAATCCGTATGTGATATTGTGAATATTTCAATGTAATTTGAAGAATTAGTGATGCATATCCAGGGATGATGGTGTCCTCCGGACTAACCTCAGGAAACTTATTGGTGGACATTTTCATGTTTTTGTAATTAACTACAACTGATCGTTTTGCCTCTGTGCTATTAGGCTCGGGCTCTTTGGACGTTGAAGATTTTGGAGGTGGTGGTGCAGGAGCAATTGCTTGGGGTTCTAAGCATGGAGTCAGATCTATGTGTCCTTCGGGAGGATGAGTCGACACATATGACGATAGATTCAGCCGACTAATTCTTCGATTAATGTCATCTACACCCTTCCGTAGCTCTTTGATCTCCTTCTCACTATTCCAGAGGAACTCAACTATCTGGTATAGTACTGTCATTAGTGTCTCTGGAGGTGCCTTCAATGCCTCAGTTAATTCTTGCGGTTTGTCGTCTGAAGTAGGACTCAAGCTTTCAGGCGGCTCAGGTACAGAGGATGAAGTTCCTTGAATACTGCTCATGGTCTCAACCGTTGCTGCTTGGCTCACAGACCCTGGATCGTCAGATGCTATTATGCCGGCTACTTCCTCAGTTTCCCAAATTAATCTGCTTTAAAAATAGAAAAGATAAGTGATTATATAATCTTCTAAGGGAGGCAGGAAGCTGTGGGACAGAAGGCACAAATGAAATGCTCACAGATGGGGCATATTTAGACAATGGGCATGTCAATCCAGGCCTTCTGTGGCCGGGACTGTGGGGATCAGCGAGCAGAGTGGGGAAAGCCTCCCTGTCTGGGACCCCTCGTGATGTAAAGTGGCTTCTGGGGGAGAGGAAATGCTTCCACAAGCCCAGGGAAAATGTGAAGATGCCACTCTGAGCTCATGTCGCTCAGAATTACAGCCCGGAGGCAGTGAGGAGCCCCTGCGACTTAATCCTGACACAAAAGAGGGAGGGGGAATTTTATCAGCTCAGCTGGCACTGTCATTGTAGCTTTCAAAACCTGATTTTGAGTCTTGCTTTTAATTTATATGGAGAGAGAGAGAGAGAGAGGATTGAATCATTTCAGGTAAATAGTGGAGCTACGCTGTGACAGAAGCAGGAGCTCCTCAGCCCCTAACTCCATTCCCTAAAATCCTGCCCGTCCCCCCAAAAGAAAAGCATTGTCCAAAGAAAAGCCAGTTGAGGTGGGAGGATGATATTCAGGGTGAAGAGAGTTATTTTAAGAAGCCACAGGCATTTGCATTTCTAAACTATCAGGAGATAAAACTAAGGGAAATTTTAAAATGCCTGTACATATATACATGTTTTAAATCTAATTTGGGGTCACAGCTGTAATTGCAAAAGCTTTGAATTGTGTGTCATGCTGGAATAATGTCGTGTTAGTGACTGTAAAGCATTCAGCATTACTTTCCGCCTCATTGCACCCTAAGTGTGATGCTATTTCAATACAACACCTACCACTTTTAGGTCTTTGTGCTTAAGTATGTCTTGCTGGATGAAATCAAGCTACAAATTGGATGAAATTGGGTCCTTCCAGTGGATTCTACTGCTAGAAGTTCCAAAATCCAATTGTTTTCTAAGTCCAATTTCATGAATTCAGAATTCAAATTATCATTTCTTGCACTGAAAAATAAATACAAAAGCTCAACTTTCTGCAGAGATGAAAAGTAGATTTTTGGCCACAAAAATAAAATTAACTCTTTTTTTTCACACCAGTATTAAAAATGGCTCAGAAATAGAGCAAGAAATGCTAGAGAAAACATAACCTGCACAAATTTGAGACATAATGTATCCATTGCTCAGGCAAAAATGGTCCTTCAGACAAACAATTCCATCCAAAATACTTCACTGAAAAACTGCTCTGTGCTTAGTTTCCTTTCATCCTTGTAAGATGGCTCAAGTCATTCCACTGCCACCTACATTTGTGGTTGCAACAAATTACCTATTTTTAAAGACAATATTCTGATCAGTGTCCTTCCATCTGGCACTTAAAGGTGCATTTGAAAAATGACCTTGCTCATAGAGTCTGACCACTTCATCCTCAGACAATTTGTTTCACTGAACTGTCCAAAGGGTGGTGAGATGGGGGACAGATTTTCAGTGTGGCAGAAAGAATTAAATTGAACCTACCCAGAACTGAATCCAAGTTTCAAATAGTAATTATTAATGTTGATTTTGAAAATCCTTAAATAAATTCTCCAATATCCTTTTCATTGTAGAAACAACGGCTTTTTAAAACAGTAGTATTTTGGCTGGCAATACTTCTGGGGCACAACTCCAATAAAACAACAATCAGAAAATTTATTCCATAAGTATATTTCAGTTATGCTAAGTGAAGGCTGTATTTTGTTTCTTTTTATAAAATATATTTTTATTGATTTCAAGAGGAAGGGAGAGGGAGAAAGAGACCGAAACATCAATGATGAGAGAGAATCATTGATTGGCTGCCTCCTGCATGCCCCACACTGGGGGTTGAGCCCACAACCCAGGTATATGCCCTGACCAGGAATCCAACTGTGACCTTGGCTGAAAGCTGTATTTTTAAGAAAAAAATAGCTAACCAAAAAGAAAATATTGCTCTATCCATGAATGAGTATTGTAGTAATATATAAATTTATGCTTGTTCCTAGTCATCAAAAATAATTAAATTTGCTAATAGCGACCTTAAGGGGAAAGTAGACTAAAATATAACATTGTAAGTGGATACATTTGTATTTGTGTTTTTTCTCATTTTTATTGTTGACACTATTACAGATGTCCCTATTTCCCCCCCTTTCGTCCCCCTCTACCCACCCCACCTCCCTTATTTTTGTTTTCAATGAAATAGAATACCGATAATTCAGTAGGCAAAAGCACTCTGGTAAATGACAGGAGCACTGTGTAGAGATTATCTGGTCCCAGGTCAGGAACTAGGATTCCCTGACAGGGCTATCAGCCCTCTTTTGAGAATCATGTGTTCTGGGAGAATTAGACCGAGTTAGATTGAACTGGAGAAAGAAGCTGTGTCACTGACACTAGATAAAAATAATTCAAAATAACAATAACCACCAACCGCTGTGGGGCACTGAAGAAGTAAAATGGAAAGGAAAGCCACAGGCACACACAGGGTTGGAAGTAAGTGCGGATAAAACTCAGCTTTCCACCCACACCCACACCCTCAGGAGTAATCCCAGGTGCTATTTGAGGTCATGGTAGTTTATGATTCCTTCCTCTGCGCAGTTCTGATTTCTGTTCACAGACTATACCAAGTTGTCTAAGCTTCTCTCCTCTTTCCTCCCCATCATTACTGCCTCCTCAGGTTGGTTGCTAATGTGATGTAATCTAATTCCAGGCCTATCTTCCCTGTGCTATACTGCAGCTGCCAAGCCCTTAACCTAAAACCTCCACAACTAGTGGGTAATCTGTCTTGATGACTTTACTTACTGACTGACTTAATTTATATACTAGTCAAGACAACTAACATGGTCTGTTGGCTTACCCCACCATCCCCCACAAAGAAAAAACAACCCCAAAAAACATATGTAGGGAAATTATAGGTCTGAGAAAGAATTATAATTCCAGAGTTGGGGATATGTTGGGGTTGAGGGTACAGAGGGGAACATAGGCAGGAGAAAGAGAGAGGTATATATTTCTATAGACAATTTCTACAGTCAATCCTCATTATTCATTCATGGATTTATTATTTGCAATTTTCCCTCTTGCTAAAATGTATTTGTAATCCCCAAATCAATACTGGTAGCATATTTGGTCATTTGCAATCATGTGTAGAGTGATTAAAACTTTGAGTCTCCTAATGGACTGAGGTCCAAGCAGGCGATGCTCTGCCTTCTCTTTTCAATTCATATTGTAAATAACCATTCATTTTGTGGTCTATTTAGTGCCACAGTTTTCAAATATTTGTGCTTTTTGTTGGTGACTTTGCTGCTTAAAATGGCCCCCAAATGCTAAAGTGCTATCTAGTTTCCCCACATACAGGAAGGCTGTGATGTGCCTTCCTCAGATAAGCTTCATTCAGGCCTGAGGTACTGTGCTATTTTTAATTAAATGATAATAGTAAGAGCACATGCCAGAATTTGTGAAATGCAACCAAAAGGAAAAACATCACTGATTAAGAAGTACTAGTATAGTTTTGAATATATCTTTCTAGAAATTAGATTAAAACTAGTATTTAATAACAATTTGAAGGAAACTTTAAAATCAAGGACATAAACATGGTCTGAATAAATGGAAATTTTACTTTCTTAACTAGGACAACTCACTTTAATAAAAGTGTCAGTTTTCTCTAATTAATGTATAAATTCACTCTTATTTTCAGCTAGATGTTTTGATAAATACATTTAATATTTACATAGAAAATCAAGACCACAAATACCTCTTAGACAAATAAGAGAAAATAATGAAGAGACTCTCCCAACCAATATAAAGATAAACTACAAGGTCATGGAATAAAAGTCATGCAGTAGCACAAAAATAGACAAATGGATCAAAAGAATATTCAGAGATGACATATGAAAAAATGCTCAAAGTCACTAATCATCAAAGAGATGCAAATTAAAACAACAATGAGGTACCACCTTATACTTGCCAGAATGGTGATAATCAACAAATCAACAAATGATAAGTGTTGGCCAGGATGTGGAAAAAAGGGAACCCTGCTGGTGGGAATGCAGACTGGTGCAGTCACTATGGAAAACAGTATGGAGTTTCCTCAAAAAATTAAAAATGGAACTGCCATTTGGCCCAGTGATCACACTTCTAGGAATATATTCTAGGAATCCTGAAATACCAATCAGAAAGAATATATGCATCCTATGTTCATAGCAGTGCTATTTATAGTAGCTAAGATTTGAAAACAGCCCAAAGGCCCATCAATAGATGAATGGATAAAAAAAAAAAAAACTATGGTGCATGTATACAGTGGAATACTATGCAGCTGTAAAAAAGAAGGATCTCTCACCCTTTAAGATAGCATGGAAGGATGTGGAGAGCATTATGCTAAGTGAAATAAGTCAGTAAGGGAAAGACAAGTATCACATGATCTCACTTACATGTGGAACGTAAGAACAAAAGAAACTGATGTACAAAATAGATCCAGAGACCTATGGTGCATGTATACAGTGAAATACTATGCAGCTGTAAAAAAGAAGGATCTCTCACCCTTTGAGACAGCATGGAAGGATGTGGAGAGCATTATGCTAAGTGAAATAAGTCAGTAAGGGAAAGACAAGTATCACATGATCTCACTTACATGTGGAACGTAAGAACAAAAGAAACTGATGTACAAAATAGATCCAGAGACATAGAAGCATGGAACAGACTGACAAATATCAGAGCGAAGGAGACGGGGAGGGGTAAAGGGGAGGAGAAGAGATTAACCAAAGATATGTATATGCATATAAGCATAACCCATGGACACAGACAATAGTGCAGTAGGCCTGCTGTGGGAAGGGCCTGGGGTGGGGTGGAGGGGATCAATGGGAAAAAAAGGGGGGACATCTGTAATACTTTCAACAAAGATAAATTAAAAAAAAATAATATTCAGATATAAACAAATGTATATCTGGGAACTTAATATAGATTTAACCCAATAGGGAAAGTATAATTTGCTTTTAAGTGGAATGGGGCATAGCAGCTCATTTTGTGGAGCCAATAAAACTTGCTCAAAACACTGTATACAAAGTTAGACTCAAATAGATTAAAAGCCTATCAAGTTAATGGGATAAAAATGTAAGAAAATATCATTGTGAGATGGGAAAAAAGGAAACATTTTAAACAAAACTAATTATATGCCAAATAATTATGAATGGGCAAAAATAAAAGGCATATGATACATTGAGGAAAGATATTTGCAATGTTTAAAAATGATAAGTATTGAAATCAACAAGAAAAAAGTTAAAAATTCCAATGGAAAAATAAATACAAAGTAAATAATAAGCAGTTTACAGAATAGGAAATTTTAAAAACACAAACATAGAATGATGCTCAAATTCATTAGTAACTAGAAAAATTAAAACAACAATATGATTTCAACAACCTATCTTCTTAAACTGGCAAAATTTAGAAACCTGGAAAACACCAAAAGTTGTTGAGGATGTGAAATTATGGAGACCCTCATGCAGAAGGCAGACTTTGGTAGTCCTTTTGAAGAGTAACCTGGCATTACTGAATCAAATTTGATATATTTACACGCCAGGGTCCAGTAATCCCCAAATCCTTTACACAGTGTTGAAGAAGCTTATCAACTATTATATTCTTTGTCAGGGTGTCAAAGACAGTCAGCATATCCATCACTGAGAGAACAGACTTCTTAGTTCAGAAAAATGCACACCCCAAAGTTCTATGAAGCAGCTAGAAGCAACAGACTAAATATCTATCTAGGCACAGACGTTTAAAAAATAGTACTGAGTAAGAAAAAACAAAACAAAACACACACACACACACACACACACACACACACACACACACACACACACACAATACTATATATTAAAATTAAAATGCATCCAGACAACACAACAATACACACTTGCATGGAACAATGATGATAGATACTATGAACTGGATGATATAATTCATTTGATCCTATACAACCGATACACATATAAATAAGTAATTTTAAAAATATTAGTAACAATGGTATCATTATAGACCTTCATCCCCTGAAGAGTCGGCATTTTAGTGAGCCAGACAGTTATTTATGAAAAGACGGTCTGATCAGAGAAAACCACTGTTTGTGTCTCACAGATCAGACTCCAATGGAAGAATTTAGTCCTGATTTGAGGCTCTCACATTAAGCAGAATCTTGTGTAAAGGACCTGGTAAGTGAAAGGACTGTAAATCACCTAATATGAAGAACAGGGAGGTAAAATTGAACCGTTTTACCTGGAATCATAGAAATTATATGTACAATAGTTTCCCCCTTGTCCATGGGGTATACGTTCCAAGACCCCCAAGGGATGTCTGAAACCACAGATAGTACCGACTACTTATATCCTGTTTTTTCCTATACATACACCTATGGTAAAGTTTAATTTATAAACCAGGCACTGTAAGAGATTAACAACAATGGACTAGTAAAAAATAGAACAAATTTTAATAATATACTGTAATAAAAGCTATATCAATGTAGTCTCTCTCAAAATATCTTACTGTATGGTATTCACCTTTCTTCTTGTGATGATATGAGCTGATACAATGCCTACGTGATGAGATGAAGTGAGGTAAATGATGTAGCACTGTGACTGAGAGCTAGGTTACTACTGACCTGACAATTGGGCAGAAGGAAGATAAAATCTAGAACAAATTTCTTTTTTCTTCATCACAATTTTACAGGTAGATGATTCATTCTTACCATAGGTCTTGGCAATCACTGCATATGATTTTTCTTTCTTTCCTGCTTGAGTTAAAAACTTTTACCTTTTCGCTTAAAGAAGCACTTTGCATATCTGAATTGTCAATGTCAGGACTCTCACACTTTGGGGCCATTAATAAGTAAAATAAGTTACTTGAACACAAGCACTGTGATTTTGCAACAGTAGATTTGATGACTAGGATGACTGCTAAGTGAGTAATGGAGACACTGGGGGTAATTCACATCTGAACAGGAGGGCCTCAGTACAGTGAGCAATTTAAAACTTATGAATTGTTTATTCCTGTAATTTTTTACTTAATATTTTACTTAATATAGTTGACCACAGGTTACTGAAACCTCAGAGAGTGAAACTACAGATATGGGGGCACTACTGTATCTCTCTTTAATTAACTTATGAGTTCTCATGTAGAAGAGAGATAGGGCCTTGCATATTGCTTGGGAGTAGAGGTGGTAAAAGCAACTGATGGACCCTATGGACAAGTAGATTTAAGACAAGAACAAAGGGGAAATTTCTAAAAGTGAGAAAGATATAAAATTAGCATCATTATAGCATTTTTCTACCGGAAGATAGACATCATTTGTCAGGAATGCAGAGAGATTCTTGTCTTTGAAGGAATTGCCCTTCTGCCTTTTAAAATTTTATAAATCTAAAGACTTTAAAATTCTCAATACAAAGAAAAGTTAAGTTTTAAGTAGTCTGTTTTCTTTCTCTCAAATTTGGAGCAGCAATGACTCTAGTGGCTCAATATGCTATTGAATTTTTAAAATGGAATAATTTGAGAATCTTCTTTCTCTCTGAACTATTTGTAATGTTTGTATGCCATGCTTATTCATCAGTTCACAGTGAAGTTAGCGAGGAGACTCTTGGATGGTTGCAGGTATTTACTCAGACATCAATCTATTTTCATACCTATGATTAAAAGCTCTCCAGAGCCATGATCCTGGACCACAGGCATCTGTTTTTCTCCATTGGGTTAGGAAGAACAACTCCAGGGTGTGACATAATCAGAGGTGGAAACTTCCCATGTCATCATATTATTCTGAATTCTGTATTAAAATTGACCATCAGCATGAGTTCCCTCAGAAATTATATCACTGCCAGCACCACTAGCATTTGAGTTATTCCAATGGAATATTATCACACAGTGCCTGAGGGATGTTTAATTCACTCCTTTTCCTTCTTTCTGAGTCTTACTCCTATTTTTCTTTCTCTTACCTCAATCAAATTAAAACTGGACCTTAAGGTATCAAAGGCACTCTTTTAAACTTGATTTTCTAAATAAAATGTGTAATGGTGAACTTCATGTCTCAATCTTGTTTGCTCTATAAAATGTATGTTAATACATTCTTATTTAGTACTAATGTGATTATATAGTGAAAATATAACTCAAAACCAGAGACATTCTTTTTTCTTCATTTACTGGTCATTCAAAAACACTGAATTATATTTAATTCCTATTCTCTCCAGGTATAACATTCTCATATAGAGTCACTTCCCATTTTACTAAACTTAATGAAAGGATCAGAAAGCTATCTGTTAAGGATTATGAGAAGAAGAAAATAATGATATCACTAAAACCAGATTCATAATATTAGGTGCCTAAGCTGTGTATACATTGGTGAACTCAGAGCTGTTCCGATGGTAACCAGCAGAAAGTTTTGCTGATAATCAGGGGTCAAATAAACCTCAGGACAAATCTTTTTATATTTTCACATAAAGAAGCACTTTTAATAAATAAGTATTAATAAGTAAGTATTATTGGAACATAGCCATACCAACATTTACATATTGTCTGTGGTTGTTCCCATGCTATAAAGTTATTGAGTAGTTGTACTTCAGACCACAATGCCTGTAAAGCCTAACATATTTACCATCTGGTCCTTTCAGAAACACTTTGTTGACCTCTGCCCTAGATCTCCTGAAGTCCTGTGAAGCAGATTTTGAGACCCTTAGTTAATCCTCAAATAATAAGCCTGAATATACGTAAATAAAATATGCCACAAAACTAGATGGAGAGGAAAGATACCAGGACAGGGCACTTATTTACAGATAAAATATTTGTGGGGATTTTATTAATTAATTCATTAGACTTATATGTATCAAGGCCCTACTCTGTGTTAGTCACCCTGCCAGGACCAGGGGAGACAGACCAAAGAAGATGCAATGCCTGTCCTCCTAGAACCTACTATAGGATTCACATATTAAACCAACTCAAATACGTATGAAACTACAAACTGAAGTGAGCATTATTACTTACCACAAGGTCAGTAATGAGAAATGAAAGTAACAAGTTTAAGGTGGGTATCTGCTTTATTTTTCCTGAATTTATGTCTCCCCCTGGTAACAGTAATACATTTTCTTTGGGGAACTATGCCTCCTCAACCTAAACATGGATTTCTAGAAAGGCTTGCAAGATCACTCTGCCCTTGTGGAGTTGGAAACATGCCATCAGCTAGGTTAACTGGAGTAGTTCACGCTCCCAGTTAAAGTGATTGGTATAGGAAATGTTGTATGATTGCAACTTAACCAATCACTAGCAATCCTCAATATTTATTTGTAATGGAGAAGAGAAGTTCTCCTTCATCTTTCTCTTTTGTTGTGATGCCATAAAGAAGTCAGCCCCAAACTGCCAAGGATCTTGATTCTTCTTCATGTGAACTTGAAGAGAGACATGGACAGACAGAAACAGATGCACATAGAGACAAGGAGAAAGCCCACTGCATTTGAGATCCTGGATTCAATTGTCCTTGGAGCCAAAGATAAACCAGAAATGATCAGGGGGGTTTTCCATGTAATATCCCAGAATAATCTGCTCTAGACACTCAGAAAAAGGAAATAGCTGTGTTTTTTTTTTAAGTTGAGCTTACCTTGAAATCAGAAAAAAGACAAAGAGCTACTGAAAATGTTTGCCAAGTGTAATTGGGGACAAATACTGTGTGTGCAAAGAGATAGATGTGTAGGAAAATAACTATTGAAGTGAAATGTAATAAAAATTCAAGTAGGGTGAAGTGAATGGAATCTGCCTTTTGACATGGCATTGTCAGAACCACCTAGAGTCGGCAGTGGTCGACAAACTCATTAGTCAACAGAGCCAAGTATCAACAGTACAACGATTGAAATTTCTTAAAAACCAAGATGGCGGCATAGGTAAACACTGGAAATTGCTGCCTCGCACAACCACTTCAAAAATACAACTAAAAAACAAAACGGACATCATCCAGAACCACAGGAAGGCTGGCTGAGT
>NW_005363247.1:2363920-2364434 GCF_000412655.1 Myotis brandtii
GAGTCTCTGGGGACCCAGACTCATACGGGGAGAAACTGGACTGTCTGGCATCCTTCGGAACTCGAGGGCGGCTTTCTCTAAGAGGTGCTTGCAGCGATTACCGGGACACTGAGATGTGGGGCCTCTTAGGTAGGACTGAGGATCAGCCATAGCTGTTTGCTTTGCCCTGTTGATTCCATGAGACCCCGCCCCACTCAAGCTGTGTGCAGAGACTTTTGCATATAAAAGGCCTGGCCCTTTGCAATCTAAAATTACCTAACAAACTGCAGCTGGGTCAGAGAGACTCAGAACTTCCAAAAGAAGGCCCAAGGCCCCACAGAAGCTGGCATTGCTTCACAGCTGGGCCTCATCTGGGCACCTCCAAACCACAAACAAGGAAGAGGAATCAGCAGATCTCTCTGTAGCTCCTGCTGGGTAGCCTCAGGCAGAGGCTAAATTAGCACCTCCTTAGAGATCCAAGAGCCAGTGTACCCAGTGGTCAGAGTGGGACCATCCAGATTACAACTCCTCAGAT